>NC_067159.1:19584813-19737313 GCF_903995435.1 Acomys russatus
TTACATTGTGCTCTAAATCTGTCACTCATCCCTACACATTTTGCTCAAGGGTAAAGAAAGGAATCATCATGCTTAGCAAAATGCAAAGCAAATAGTTCTTGAGCACTAGTTGTTGATTGATTATTATTGTTATAAAAGTAGATGACTTAGAAAGTCTTCCAAATGTGATACATAGTGTTGTTAAGCAGAAGTGTTCAGCTTTATCGATCCCAATAATAGCTTGTCATGTTATCTTACATGAGAGTAAAAATCATTGTAGCATTTTATTGAGATATATTGCCCTCAATTTGCAGATTAAAAGTAAGATTTAGTCACATCGAATAGCTTGACCATGATCTTTGCTTATAAAGTTAGTATATACAAGATTCCGAAGTTAAGAGTCAATACTGTTTGACTTCTCAGGGTTCATAATGCAATAGTTATAGGAAGAAGAAAAGATAATAAGTAAATAAATTTATTATTAATGCTACATAAAGAAACAAAAATGTGTGCCATGGTGGAATATAGGTGTAAACTTTATAGGAGAATATAGATTTACATGAGTGGAAACCATTGATCTAAATCTACAGTTTGAGTGGAAATTAACTATAAATTATAGACATATACCATAAAATTTGTAACCTGAATATATGCTTACTCATTAGTGTGCTCATTCATGAATTATTTCACTCTCAGTGACAGTGGCTACAGAGGAGAAAACTTGAGATGGTTCCTGATTTGTGCAATGTAGAATCTTAGAAAAGACACAAATCAAAGTTATGTCCTTATCCAGTATGAAATGTCACACTGAGACTGGTGCTTTCCTAGCTGAGGGCTCAAGGGAGACTTCCATGACATGGCCAGGAGATGACGTGCTTGTTGCACATACGTGAAGAGTTCAGATGCCCATAATCTCTAAAGCTGCTGGGTGAGAAATATGGCCTGGCTGTAGTTGTAGCACTTCAGAAGCTGAAAAAGAACACCTCTGGGACAAGCTCGTTAGCTAGACTAGGGGGTTTGGTGAACTCTGAGCTTTTAGGAAGATATCTGATGTCAACCTCTAACCTAGGCACATGTGCATACATGCCTGCACACACACACACACACACACACACACACACACATACACACACACGTGCATGCACACACATGCTTCTTGCTTTTAGTTATTTGCTAGTGGGACATTAACTCTAGATTTTTGAAATTAGCAGACAAAACTTTTATTTATTTGATTAAGCAACTAAAGAAAATTTAGTTTTTCCCTTGTAGTTGAAAGAAAAAAATTTAAGGTTAATAATTATGCTAATAAATAGCATTCTGTATGTATCTATTATGGGTTAGGTGTTTAAGCCTTTCACAGATAAATTCTAGTTGCTTCTATGTCAACCTGAATTTTCACTGAAACAAAGAGATAACCAAGATGCTCTCAGAGAGTTTTCTAAACACCCCAAACCCCCAACAGACATACATGCATGCACACACACACATACATGCATGCACACACACACACACATTCACAACCATACATGAAAAATAGATATATGTAGCCTGTAGACTGAATTTGACCTGATGCCTAGTGTGTTAAGGGAAGTTCATTGGAAGGTAGCATGCCTCTTTTCCTATGACAAAATTGCTGCTTTCCCTTCAAAAAGTAATAGTTGAGTAGCTGTCATTGTCTATGACTATACAATGCCAAATATACATACAAACATATACATATATATAATATTTGGACAATATATATATATATATATATATATATATAACACTTAAATCTGAAACTTCTAAATACAAAATAAATAAATAGTAAAGTTATTCCATTAATTTCAGAAGCCCACACTGGTGCTCACTGAACTCCATATGTCTAAGTATACAGTTACCTATGTTACTTCAAATATTTTAGCAATTCTCTTCAAATACCCAATTTTCTAATAACTTTAATACTAATGAAAATATCTAAGTGTGTGTATGCTCTGATATGGATGTGAAACATTGTTTCATTGCAATTATTACCTAAAGTCATGAGATCTATCCTTTCTATGTGAGAATAGTGCTCATTCATGAAGTGCAGCCTGCAGACCGAATTTGACTGCTGCCTGCTTTAGTGAGAGAACCTTATCAGAGTCTGAACATGCCTCTTCTCCTGTGAGATCACATCTTTCCCTCTCAAAAGACTTGAATAGTTGTCAGCGACTATGGCCCAACAACAAAAACAACAATAACATTTACTATATTGCTTAATAGCTTCCTTTAAAAGATAAAACACTGTGCCTCTATTGCTTGAGCAATCAATTTCTTTTCCTCCTTAGTGGGTTCATAAAGTGACAACTTCATAAGATAGGAAAAGCCCTGAATAGCTACCTCCAAGCTCTTACCATCTTTACTTAAAGATCATGGTGCAGGAAAAACTGTGGTATTGTGTCATCGGGGTTTGATCTATGGTTTTTTTTTTTTTCCCTATTTTTTTTTATTAATTTATTCTTGTTACTTCTCAATGTTTATCCCATCCCTTGTATCCTCCCATTCCTCCCCCCCCCCATTTTCCCATTATTCCCCTCCCCTATGACTGTTCCTGAGGGGGATTACGTCCCCCTATATATTCTCATAGGGTATCAAGTCTCTTCTTGGCTACTTGCTGTCCTTCCTCTGAGTGCCACCAGGTCTCCCCCTCCAGGGGACATTCTGCTAGGATATAGGAAGGTTAAAGAAAAAATGTAAATAATTTTGTGATATAAAGTATCATTTTATATGTTATTATTTCATACACTTGTACATTTTATTCAAGAATGGGTAATCAAGTTTTAATTGGTATGTAAAATTATTTAATAATTATGGAGCTTTGGGAGATGGCTGCTTTTTCAGAAGACCCAAATTTTGTTCCCAGTACCTACATATTGGATCACAACCATCTCTAACTCTATTTCTAGGATATCTGACTTCCTCTTAAGACCTCCTCTGGCACCAGGCACACACATGATACACATATGTAAATGCATGCAAAACACTCATACACATAATATAAAATAAATATTTTTAAAATTAAAAATAAAATTAATATTCAGTAGTGAGTTTAACAAAAGAACTTTTGATGATGAATTTGTAAATATATATAATTTAAATATATCATTATTGAATAAGAAATTACTTAGTCAAAAATAAGTATTAAGTTGAAACTATAAGTGAGTATTATTTGTTCTAGAATATAAAGCCCAGGAAAAGAAATAACATGTTATCCAGTGGTTAATATAAACTCACTATAGGAAATAATTTTTCTGCATTGCTTAAATCATTATTTCTTAAGTATCCTGCACCAGGAACTTCTGGAATAGATTTAAAAGTTCCATCTTTCATACTTTATTCTTTGCATACTAAATCAGAAACTTTAAGAGATGGATGAGACATGTGTATTTTTAACATTACAGGAACTTAATTTATATGCATGGTTCAGTTCACATTACTTCACTTCTGGGATGTAATCAGTTGAAATAAGGATCAATTCCCTTTATGTGAGGGGTCTTCTATTTCTGTGGTAACTCTGGTAATCTATTGTTCAAATCTTACATACATATATAGATATAAATATATATGACACAATAGAAAGCAAACTAGTATAATTAAAGGGATGTTAATAAATTAGAGACTGCCAACTGTCAAGGATTAGTGTGAATATAATAATTTTGAAACAGTGGGAAATAATGAGCATGAGAATTAAGTTGTAGGTTGGTCACATTGGGAAGAGGTTAGCTTGCTGTGAATTTTTAAAAGGTTGTGCTGTTAATTTTTGATTGGTTTGAACACTGTCTATACATTAATGAGCATTTTGAAATTATTCACTCAGCTACGCTTATTGGTATTGTTATTCTTGTTACATCTCAATGTTTATCCCATCCCTTCTATCCTCCCATTCCTCCCCCCCCCCATTTTCCCATTATTCCCCTCCCCTATGACTGTTCCTGAGGGGGATTACGTCCCCCTATATATTCTCATAGGGTATCAAGTCTCTTCTTGGCTACTTGCTGTCCTTCCTCTGAGTGCCACCAGGTCTCCCCCTCCAGGGGACATGGTCAAATGTGAGGCACCAGAGTATGTGAGAAAGTCGTATCACACTCTCCACTCAACTGTGGAGAATATTCTGACCATTGGCTAGATCTGGGAAGGGGTTTAAAGTTTACCTCCTGTATTGTCCTTGGATGGTGCCTTAGTTTGAGTGGGACCCCTGGGCCCAAATCTGCCTATCATATTGTTCTTTGGTGAATTTTCTTAAACCTATCGAATAACTATTCAAATTTATTCATGTTAAGTCTGGGTGTAGAGTTTTACTCATGTACCATTTAGATAATTTGACAGTTGTAGGATGCATAACTTAACTGCAATTGTTTCCTAAAATTTTAGGTTGTGTGTGTGGTAAATAATTTCAAAGGAAGACAACCAGAAAATGGGCACATGCACAGGGACAATGTGGCCCGGATGCCGATGATCAACATTCCTCGAGTAGAAAGCCCTTTGGAAAAGGTAACATCTATGCAGGTGATTCATAGCTTCAATCCTAAAACACAACCATCATTTAGACTGAATTCAATGGTTATTTTGTTTGTGTATTTAGAGAATGCCCATTTGCTTTTTGATTACTCAATCTCAGAATCTAAGATGTCATTCAGCAACAATTTACCACTGGAAAGGCCATTTTATACAATGCATATCTCATATAAAGTACCCACGGATGCCATTCAAGCTGGAAACCTGGTAACTATGTATGGAACTCATCCAGCACTTTACTAGAGTATCTAAGAAATACTGTTCAATGGCCTCACACACAATCTATCTGTCTGTCTATCTATCTATCTATCTATCTATCTATCTATCTATCTATCTATCATCTATGTGTGTGTGTGTGTGTGTGTGTGTGTGTGTGTGTGTGTGTATTTCCAAATACACAAATCTTTATTCACAAAGTATACTCCGTTTCTCCCATGGTCTCTGTCCATGAGAAAGTGCTTCATGAGCTGTCATCATACAATTAGTGTGAAAGAGCCACACACTGAGTCTCAGTGCCCAAAGAGCAGGCAGCATGCAAACACCAGCTGGGCTTTCTTGGTGGAAGGGGTCCTGCCAGTCAGGGTGGTCAGAACTTGTCTACAGACAATGCTCTAAGCAGCATGTCCAGCCCTCAATGACTGTTGCACAGAGAAAGAAGTCAAGCACTTTACAAAAATTGTCCTTGCCACTTCTTTGAGCCAGATAGGGGGAATGTTTTCTAAATGTTGCTACTGTTCTTTACCATTGTAATTAAATGCTTACTCAAGGGCTAGCTCACAGCTTCTCTCGAGCCTTGTGCCCACATATTTTGATATGTTTTAAGCATTTAATTAAAATATAATTATGTCATTTCCCTTTTTCTTTCTTCTTCACCCTTCCTCCTTTCCTATGAACTGTCTCTCAAATTCATGCCTCTTTTTCTTAATTGCTGTTACACACACACATACACACACACACACACATTTAAATATATAAATATAATTTGTTTAAACCATGGTTTGATCAGTGTCTCCCATGAGGATTGCAGTCAGATGCTAAACAGGTCTGTAGACAGTGTGAAGAATAATTAGCATAGAAAACATAGGGTTTCGTCATGAAATCGCCACGTGTGTGTTTACACTTTGTTCTCATTTGTACTCCCCCCCGCCCCCGATTGCTTTCTTCTGACTGTCCACCAGCTGTTTATCTTCCTTTTCTCAGACAGTCCCCCACTCTGCCTTATTTCCTTCAGAATAAAACTTCTTACAAGACAATCATAAGATACACTTGACTGTAGAGAAAGCAAACATTTTCTCTTGGAATAATGTGTAGGGTAGGGTACATTGTTACCTATCACATTTTAAGGCTCATGGGGTCAGGAAAGCACTGTTAAGCATGTGTCACAGCATAACACAGGTACCAACATGATTTGTTCTACTTATGGAAAACAGTATTCTTGGTGAGGGATCCTATGTGTTCACATATGATCAGATGAATCCTGTTTGGACATTGGTCATATCCATTCCTCACTCTTCTACTCCAACACTTTCTAGTATCCCTATTACATCTCTCTCAACTTCATGTCCTCCTTTAAAAGTTACTTTTGGAAAAAAAAAAAAAACCAACTGAATCCAATTTGTGCTTCCTCTATGCAATGGTTGTGGAATTGTGGAATCTACCAAGGCACAACTAACTTACTGTTGACCACTCCATTAAAAATGGTGACTCTCTCCCTCAGCAGAAATCAATGACTCATGGCTCCTCACCTATGGATGGGACCTACGGAGCTTTGGTCTGTCCAATTCTTGAAATTTTAACGGGCTTGATCTTGTGCAGGTTTTCAGTGCTACCTTGAGTTCATGTATACAACAGCCATATCGTGGCTGCATGACAGCACTTTATATTTCTTTCCATACTCTGGCTCTGACATTCCACTCCATCCTCCATGCTGTTCCCTGAGATTTATTCAGGAAAGAGTTGATAACAGATAACCGGCCTATGGCGGAGCACTTACAAATGTTTATTCTTCCATTTTGAACAGTAATGAGCCTCTGAATTAACTGATTCCCCCTGCAATAAGAAGCATCCATGATGAAGGCTGGAAGCAACACAAGTTGACTGATGTAGCCATAGATTTTTTTAGAAGCTAGTTTGACAACATAATCATTTAGAAAACAGCATCAGTAAGTGTTTCCCTAAATCTAGTGACTGCCTTAGCCATGAGTTTTGACCATGCTTACAATACCAGGCATGAATTTCCTCCTGTGGAACAGACCTCAAACCCACACACACAGAGAAATATAGTCAACTATAAAAACTAAAGTAATTGAATTTTCAGAAAAAAAATGCATAGAAATAGAAAAAAACTATACTTGTTGAGGGGACTCAAGTCCCTAAAGAAGAAAACCAAATGCTTTCTCTCATATGTGGATTCCAGCTTCAAACATTTTTTAACCTGGAGTGTATGTGGAATCCCAGAAACTAGAAACAAGCCACTGTCACAAAAATGAATGAACTCAGGGAGCTGAAATAGTAGCATGTAGGTGAAATGAAAGTAAAGAGGAGCAAGGATGGGGATAGAAGGGTTCTATTGGGTAGATGACTGATGAGGATGGAAAACCGAGGAACCAAGGGAAAGCTTTATGAGTGATTGTTCAGGAAGCATCAGAGACATCCAAAATAATGCAGGCTATTGCCATTGAATGGTTTCTCTTTAAAGCTAGAGGCCAAAGCTCTATTGCTGAAGATGCCACTCATTTTGCCTGCTAAACATAGGAATATCAGCCTTGAACTGACCTGGAAACTCTCTCTTTCCTGGCTAATTTTCATAGTACTATAAGGCACTATGCAGTCTTCTGGGGGGAAAGCGTATCAGCGGTATTATTTGACAATAGGCCAGATAAGCTATAATACCAATTGGCCAGGCAGAGCTCCCACAAGCGCAATAGTCGCAACATTGTTTATAATGGTAACCAGTCACTCTCCTGATTGGCTTTAGGGTCTACTGTGCTTTTTGTTGGTGGTACGCTTTTGTTTTTTTCAGTCAGTGTATAGAAATTCACATGTCCTAAATCTCACTATGTAACGCAGGCTGCCCTTGAAATCACAGAAATCCTCCTCTTGCAGACTTCCGCATGCAGGCTAACTATCTTGAGCCACCCTGCCTGGCTTTATTGATATGATTTAGATGGGGCAGGAAGTTGGCCCTGTGTGAAATGTGGATTCATGAAGGTTATTGGGGGAATAAGAAATGCTTAGAGAAAAAGAACTCATGAAGAAGCAAGACCTTCCCGTAAGTGTCTGAGAGACTATTGTATCAATTATATGAAAGGCAGGAATGAAATGTGCTCTATAGAAATGCTAAGGTCAGACATGGGACAAAATAAGAGAATGTAGGTATAAGAATATAAGAGAGATTATTTTATTTCACTATAGGAATTCCTAAATTGATATGAAATCCACTGTGTAAGATACTGTGGAGGGAACTGAGGTAAGCCTGGGAATACTAATGAATAATTAACGACACAAAGTACTAACAGTGGCTTCAGGCTTATGCGATGATAATTTCTGTGTATTCCACAAAAGCAGTTCTACTCTCTACACGTATGTTTTCATTCCCCACAACAACTTATAAAGCAAATTTTGTAGTAGCAAAGATAACTGATGGTGGCAAGCAGGCGTCTACATTTTGCCTCCTTGTTTCCATGAGATGTCAGGTAGCATCTATTGTCTCCATAGCATTATACTATGTTCTTATATTCTTTACTAGGTTTTCTGTATTCAAAATTCCTATTGCTTATGTTATACTTTTTTTTTACAATATTTTCTTGAATGAGCTGAATTTTCCATGAGAATCTATAAATTGGTAGAGAGCAATGTTTTTAAACTTTTATTAATTTTGTTTCCTATAAAAATCACAAGTGCTTTGTGTCTTTTTTTTTAATTAATTAATTTATTTATTTATTTATTTATTCTTGTTACATCTCAATGTTTATCCCATCCCTTGTATCCTCCCATTCCTCCCCCCCCCCCCCATTTTCCCATTATTCCCCTCCCCTATGACTGTTCCTGAGGGGGATTACGTCCCCCTATATATTCTCATAGGGTATCAAGTCTCTTCTTGGCTACTTGCTGTCCTTCCTCTGAGTGCTACCAGGTCTCCCCCTCCAGGGGACATGGTCAAATGTGAGGCACCAGAGTACGTGAGAAAGTCGTATCACACTCTCCACTCAACTGTGGAGAATATTCTGACCATTGGCTAGATCTGGGAAGGGGTTTAAAGTTTACCTCCTGTATTGTCCTTGGCTGGTGCCTTAGTTTGAGCGGGACCCCTGGGCCCAAATCTGCCTATCATATTGTTCTACTCAGACTGAGATGAAGCAGGCTTTGTGCCTCCTTGCTTGATGGGATAAACAGAGACTGCCTTCTATCTGTTCTTTTTATTTCTGTTCCCAATCAAAATGCTTTCTCCACTGAACATGACCTATGTCTCTGAACACACAATGGGACGATCATAGCAAGAATGATAGGAATATACTAGAAGCAGATTCCATCTTTTTCTTTGACGCTTCACTGTCATAGGGCCATGTACCTCTCTCTGCTCCTCAACAAGAACTAGAGGGCAGTCACATGAAGGAAGCTTCAAGAGGTCTTTTTCTTTCTTTCTTTCTTTCTTTCTTTCTTTCTTTCTTTCTTTCTTTCTTTCTTCTTTTCATTAAGGGCTGTGTGGAATAAGTACATTGCTTTTCTTTATGGTTTACATTGCAGAAAACAAAGAAGGGGGCATGCAAAGTTTCCCTCGTACTTTGATTTTGATAACTGATATTTGGAGGATGCCATTTGTTCCTTCACAGTGGTCCTCTCATAAGAGAAAAGAGACTTTGTTAACATTTGGTGGGTAGGCAGGGACAATAGGTTTCACATCATGCCATGTCATTGTTTTATTTTCATGTTTGTGTGTTTTTTCTGAAAGTTATGTAAAATTGAAAGCCCCTTGTGTTTAAAGTACACATTTGATGAACTCTAACCTACAGTCAGTGTAATTATAACACCCATGCACACTTCATTCCTATGCTAGGGATTTATCTTTTAATTGTAGGGAGTTTGTCATATGGGGAAATACCATCATTTATGAAGGAAAGTCATAGGTTCTCTCAAAAGCTAATTAAGTAAAGATGTCTGAACATGCACCCCACTTTATGGAAGAATGATTCATTTGTGGAAACTGTCTAATCAGAGTCCAATGTGCACTAAACATTGAAGCGGCCAATAACTCTGTTCATAGGTTTTATCATATTAAGTAATGAAGAGCTTGAATGCGCAATTATGGAGGATTATTAAATCAGTGGTGCATAGCCCCATGATAGAAACCACACAAGATAATGCTTCTGCTTGTGGACCTCCAAGGAGTGTGGCTGGGAATTTTGGAAACATTTTCCTTAGCCAACTTACTTGAGATCAGGGACTAGTGAATTAATCACTTTTTGTTTTGCTGTGACCAAATATTTGACAGGAAGGACCTTAAAAGAGGAAGGGTTTATTTTGGCCATAGTTCAAAGGTGAAATTCACCATGGCAAGGAAGAAATGGCAGGAGGGTGAGGTGTCTTTCCACATTGCTTCTATAGTCAGGAAGCAGAGAAAGGTGAAAGCTGCTTTCCTTTTAACTTTCTCCCCTTTTCCTTTATGATAGTCCAGGGCAGGTTGTAGGATGATGCCCTCTGCCTTCAGTTCTCAGTAAACCCTCTGGGGAAGGTACCCTCAGGGAAGTATCTCCTAGCTTCGTCCAAATCTTGCCAACATTGCTAAACATTGTATTCTTATTTATTTTCTTGTTTGTTGTTGTTGTATAAACTGTTTATTTCTGGGAGTTCCTTAAAAATGTCTGGAACCTAGGAAACCCAACAACAGCTAATTCTTATCATTACGGCAGCAAAATGGAGCATGTACATCAAGAGGAAGGATATATTTATTGCAAATTGTTTTAAGAATAAACTTTTTTTAGTGGTTAGGTTGTTTACAACAGGGCCTCGTGTTACCCAGGCTGGGTTCAAATTTTTCATATAGCCTAGGAAAGCCTCAAATGCCTAATTCTGTGCCTTCACCTAAGTTCTGGTATTGTAGGGATCTACCACCACATTTGACTCAAAAGAAAAGTTGTGTATACAAAATCTTGTGCACGTGCATAGTGAAGGCAGTTATTCAAAATACTACACAAGATATTCCTTCATATCTAGAGAGGAGTGAGGGCAATGAAGTGAGGGAGAGACACACACATGAGAGACAGAAAGTCAGAGACAGAGAGACAAAACAGAGGCAGAGACACAGAGAAATAGAAACACAGAGAGAATAAATGCAGTCATTCTCAAACCTTAAGAGAAACTGTGATTAAAACAAGACTTTATGCCCACTTCCAGACTCTCCTTATGCTCTTTCTTCTCTGCCTCTAGTTCTTCCCCACCTCTTTCTCTTTGTCTCTATTTCTGGCTCCCTCTGTTTCCCTCTCTTCACTTCCTCCCTCTTTCTCTCTATAATCAGATACTATGCTGCTCATGAATAAATGCATGGCTAAAGATAATTACAGTTTTAAATATTTCATTTTCTTAAGCTGATTTTTAGAAGGTTCTGGTGATGCTTTCTTATTAGACTCACAATGATATGTTCAGACTGACCAAAATTCCCTAGGGGGTCAGTGGGATTTCTCCAGTATAATTTACATCTCTGTGCTATTACCTTGTGATCTACATAATCCTTTTGAAAGACCTCTGTTTATTTTTCTCTGCCAAATTGAATATGGAAATCTTGCTTGTAGTTCCCAAGTGTTAAGTTCAGGATTCAGATTTCCTTGGTCTACCTGCAGCCACCTTAAGTTCTTTCAGTACAGAGGCTATGGCTTTTGCATCTGCAATGTCTTTCCTTTGCAGACTATCTTGAAGTCCCTACCATCTCACTCCAAGGGAGTCAGCTTTCTTCAGATGTCACATCACCCCTTTTCCCAAGCTCATTCTGTTTGCTTCCTCCTTCAAGGCTCATTTCCAGCCGAACTGGCAGTGTTGCTGGCTTTGGGATGTTTCCAGAAACTTAAAGGCACTATTAATTTCCCCTGGGAATCTAAGAATCAAGGATCTGTGTTTTCTTCTAGGAAATGGAGAAGCAACCGTTTATAGTTCTATTATCTTTTATATCCTATGTTAGAAAGAATAAAGAAGGCCCTGGTTTCATAATAGCTGATTATCAGAGTGCGAATTATAGCAAAATGTTAGGAATTTCTACTAGATACAGCATAAATAAATCCACGCTGAGGGAAATTCCTCCCCAACCCAAATTCTGTTGCTGATTCATGCCAGATAAAGGTGCCTTTTCTAAAGTAGATAAGCATTCCAAATTAAGTAGGTAACTATTTTTATTCAAAACAATAAATGTAAATTAAACAATCAGCTGATAAGATGGCTCAGTGGTTAGGAGAATTGTATGCTCTTCCAGAAAACCTAGGGTTGGTTCTCAGTACCTGCTTGGCAGCTCACAACTATCTGCAGCTCCAGTTTCACAAAATTAGACACATACAATCTTTTAGATTCTTTGAATACCAGGCACATGCATGATATACATATGCAGCTGAACACAAAGCATTCAAACACATAAATAAAAACACGTATATCTTTAAAAATGACCAAGCAAATAAAAAGCAAGAGAAACAATTGCCTTCAAGCATTCCATCTACTTTATGAAGTAGAACTTAAGGTCCACAGAACTGTGGTGTGTAGTGGGTCAACAAACACAGAATACAACTATATAGAAATAATGTCATCTTTCTACAATGCCCACCTGGGTCTCCTCACAGCCCATCTAAACGAAGACAGAAAACGACATCTTTCAGTTCTTTCACTCAGAGGTTGAAGATCCCATGGCTACCAATGGGAATGTTTTGATTGTTCATGTATCTTTCTTCACACATTTTAGGAAATTGAGCTGAGTTAAATCTACTTTACTTCAAGTAGGAATAATCAGGACATGAACTTAGATCCATTAAAATGACTTTGTGGCAAATATGAAAGAAAATGTAAACCTTTTAAGGGGGGCATGTTGCTACAATTGGTAAAGAGCTTGCTCCACAAGCATCAAGCTAAGTTAGGTCTCTGTTGTGCACATATGGTACTGTCATGTATGTCTAAAACCCCAGTACTAGGAAGGCAAAAACAGAAGCTATTTTAACCACTTGGGGATCACTACTTCCAGGGAGCAACCTGTCTAAAAATAAGGTGGAAAGGGATTGAAGAAGTCACTCTGTGTTGGTTTTTGGCCTGTGCACATGCTATCAAGTGTCCTTGTACCTGCACATACTAAGCACGCATTTGCACAAACACTGTAAACCCCCCCCCCCAACACATGCACATCATAAGGAATGGACCTACATTCATTTTCAAAAGCATCTCCTTTCTACAGTACAGGAAATTAAACAGAACACGTGAGATGGAAGATAAACTATAACCCATGTGATTAGAAGCCACTGAATGAACACAGGTAGTGACATGGTGGGACTGAAACCAACATTAGAACTTACACGGAAGGAAACCCATGCAGTGTGTGTGTGCATGTCTGTGTGTGTGCGTGTGTGTGTGTGTGTGTGTGTGTGTGTGTGTGTGTGCGTGTGTGTTGTCTAACATAAAGCAGAATTTATTAGATTGGAAATGGGTGGACCTATAAAGGCTGTCTGCATATTGAGGAACCAAAGAAAGATAAAGTAGATAGTGAGCTATAAATATAATTTTCTCTTTAGATGATAAGAAATTAATTGAGGAAAAGAATTTGATTTTGCCAACAAGAAAAGAAAGGTACTGGCAGAAATATTTTACAGGTAGACATCTTAGGATAAATGGCTTATCACAGACCTATGCTAGTCAATGAAATATGCCATGTATGTGAACACTCTGATTAACCAAACCATCAGTTGAATGAAAAGTGGTGAGCAGTAGCTACGGTTCCAGAAATTTCCAGGTGTCCCAAAGATATGCACCATTGTGAATGAAAATCACCATGTATAATATCATAGTAACTGCAGAAGCAAATGATATAAATAGAAACAGTCTAAAAGAATTCCCAATGATCAGGAAAGCCTGTGCACTGACCTTCCCATTTTCTTGATAGCAGATTATAGGATGACAGGAGTCAAGAAGAGATAGGAGCCAAAATTTGTTCATAATGTTGTCTGTGGGCGTCTATATGTCTGTGTGTCTGTGTGGGAGAGAAAGGGGGGAGCTAATTTTCAACATTGAAATTCCAGCCTTGAAGTCCAGTTTCTCTGTACTTTAAACCCAGTATACCATGTGTGTTTTCTTGCTAAGACAAGCATGGTTATACACTGCCATGTCCCCTGGTAGAAATCCTTTTGAAGGTTTAGGCCATTGTCATGAGTAACCGGCCATCTAGGTAAGATTCAACTGCTTTTCTATAAGTAAATCTTTGTTCCATGGAACTAGTAAATGGTATGTAATGTTCTATAGGATCACACAAGACAGTTTTAGTAGTAATTAGACATCGCAGTAGCTAGTGGGAACAAATTGACTCATGCTTTATTTGCTCAGGGCTAGTTCTGAGCATAGATGAAAAGTAATAACAAGAAATACAAATTTTCATGCTCTTCCCATGCATTTTATTTTGCTTTAGAACCCAAATTGAAAACAGAAACCAGCAATATGCAACAGACATCTACTCCTGGGATGCTTTTATTTACTTGTTTTGATTTTCATCTTTAAAAAAAAATTTTATGTGTGTTTTTCCAGGTTTTATTTTTGTTTTTGATTTGAGACAGAGATAAGTACAAACAAACAAACATACATACATACATACATACATACATACAATATGATAGATAGGTAGATAGATAGATAGATAGATAGATTAAATTATGTACATGGGGAGTAAGGAGGATCTGAGAGGAGTTGGGGGAAAGGAAAATATGATCAAAATATATTATATGAAAAAAAAAAAACTTCAAGCAAAGAAATAACAATTGCAGCCATTAACATCTTTTAGACTAACTACACACTAGATAGACAAGCAACTTGTGTCACAGTTTCAGATTATTGTTTTTGCTATTTCCATCTGCATAGTCAGGATTGACTTTTCCACACCATATATGAATCATACTATACAAGATAAAGAATAAGAGGCAGACACCCCCAACCCCATTATCCACGAGCCTTTTGTAAAAGCTTCTTTCTGAGAATTACTTTTCAATGGCATGGTGGTTGATGAGTATAGCTTAAGAGGATATGAGTCACTCAGCCATTAGTTAGCAAAGAATGAGCAGTTGTGGGATGGTGGAGGAACAATCTCATCTCAGCCGCACATGTGTTTATACACAGGCAGGTGTTCAGAGCCACCAACCTCTCCTCAGTGCGGAACATCTAAGAATGATGAAAACTTTCAGCATAGAAAATATATTTTTTATAAAAACCCTACAACTAGGAGAATAAACAGTAAATCAGGCCCCTTGTCTTATGGAACTAATCCTTTGTTTTTTAATTTATTGTTTTTGGTAAAGAAGTAGTCAAAAAGCAAAAGTCAGATATTTGAATGTCTCATTTTAAAAGTTAAAATGCAGGGATGAGGTTGACATTTACTAGTTGATTTGCCTACTATGCTTGAAATCCTGGATATGGCTGGATATGCCATATGAATGAATGAATGATTGATTGAATAAATAAATAAATGGGAATGAAAGAGGAGAGAGCAAAGGGGGGAGGAGAGGAGAGATGGAAGGAAAAAAGTATTCAGATTAAAAAAACAACAAATGAACAGAAAGTGCCCATATACAATTATAAATCTAATTATAATGATAACTTGAAATTCCCTCTCTCTCTCTTTACATTTCTATTCTTATGTGTACATAATCACACAAATACTTATACATACCCCAACATATACATATGTATAGGGAGAGAGAGAGAGAGAGAGAGAGAGAGAGAGAGAGAGAGAGAGAGAGAGAGAGAGAGAGAATTTCCTCCCCTCTTTGCTCTCTCCTCTTTTTGTATTATGGCCCAACTTCGGACAATTACTAACAATACTAAGGCAAACATTATAAATAAATGTTCTTGGAAGGTCAAGTAATGATTTAAGTTCATAGGAATGGAAATATTGAATAGAAAGTGAATACTTTGGGTTTAATTAATAAATCTATGTGCTTGGGACAGTGTAAAACTGTTCTTGAGACTTTCATCAGCTCAATAGACACAAACAAATATGGTAGCTCATTTTAAATGTATTATTAGAATATTTTCCAATACATTTATTGTATTTTCTTCTGTAAATAAAACAAGTAGAAGTTGAAATAATGATTCCACATCTGAATACCCAAATTCTAGACATTAATACCTTGGTTTTGGACAGCTCATGGCTGTTAGTCCTATTTTTTTTTTTAATTTAGATATAATAAGAAAACAATTTATATCTTGTAAAATTGCCTTTGTGTGTGTGCATGCTTACGTGTGTGCAGGTATATATGAATATGTACATGTATATGTGGAGTTTAGAAGTCAGCCTTGGGTATCTTTCTTAGATGTCATATGCCTTGTGTTTGAGACAGGATCTCTGAGCACCATGGAACTAACAGAGTTAGGCTGGCTAGCTCGTAAGCCCCGGGTTCTCTGTCTGCCTCTACTTGTCCAGCATTAGGGTTATAAACGTGTGTCATAACGCTTGATGTTTTTGAAGTGAGCTCTGCAGATGAGGCCTGGGTCCTCAATCTTGCAGAGCAAGCACTTAACATATGGGGATACCTCCCCATTCTCTAAAATTCTCAACATTTATGAGTTCTGACAAATGCAGGCTTTCATGTAACCATCAAGAATATTAAGCTATAGAATTTTTGATGCACCCATAACAGCTCCTTTTTTTTTTTTTTTTTTTTTTAATAGTCAGCCTACCTCTAACACCTAACCCTGGTAACCACTTATCTGTCTTCTGCCCCTGTAATTCTGCCTTTCCCAGGGTGTCATGAATGGGCTGATGCAGTGTGCGGGAACTGAATCTAGAATCTTTGGGGACATGTCAGTGGGATTTCCACCCTTCTTTTTTTTTTAATTGATGAGAGGCATTCTGTTGTGTGAATGTATCACAGCTCCTTTTCCCATCAGCCGACTGGAGGGCATTTGGGTTGAATGTCATTGAAGGAAATTATGAATGCAGCTGATATAAATATTAATGAAGAGGATTTTGTATGAATAAACATTTTTATTCATTCATAGATTATAGACACACAGACACACACACACACCTGGAAAGGAAAGTGGGCCATCTGGATTTTTACTGACTAGTGCAGTTTTGTGGAAACAGACAAGCTTCTTGATGGTAATCAGCAACTGGTTACAGAGGAGTTTATTAAGCACCTGCATCTTTATCTATGTCCTCAGATTCATTTTTGTTGGGGATTGCTGTCTGCTTATGCAACCAACCCAAAGCATTTTTCAAAGGTTGAAGAAGAGGTAAACAAACAAGGTTGCAGCTAGTTAAGTTAAATTAACGTGAAGGAAGCATGAAAACAACGTATGGCTAACGTTCAGTTACTAAGAACATCAATGTGATTTCTATTAGGGGTTTAAAAAAATATGACTCAATACATGAGGTAAAATAGTTGAATAAGATCTTCAAAAGCCTCAGAGACACACAGAATATGGCATTTAAAGCTGTTCTTACAATCCTAAATTTCTTCGACAACAAGGCAAGTTAACTCCTGACAACACCCAGCTGACCTCAGAGAAGATGATGAGCATCAAAGAGCCTCCTTATGGTCATGGCTCCAAAGGTGGCAAAATAGCCACTGGGCAAAATGTCCTCATTCCTGCCACAAACAGAACCTGCCTAAAAATGGGCAACTTAGATGAAGGCAGAGTCAACGGCTGCACTCTGCCAAGTCAGGGTAAGCCAATTCTCAATTGTTCCTGCCCTGCGAACAAGTCTGGCAGAGATATTAGGCCAGAAAGCTGAAGATGAGGCTCCAATGTTATAAAGTGTATTGGGTGACTGGTCAGGCAGTAAACTGTCTTCAGTCAATTTGTACATTTTGGAAGCTGCTAACCCACACTGCTGGTTCACTCAGGAATTTAAGTTTATTCCTTCTCAAGTCTCTGAGGGGCATTGAAGACAAGGTAGTATAGTTTTATAACCAAGCTTAGTTGGTTAGGGGACAAGATCATTTTAGATCAAGATAAAGAAGTTAAGCTATTAGAGTTGAGATAGGATAAATATTGAATCTCATTCGGAAATCTAGACCCAACAAGACAGGAAAAACACTTACTTCAAACAAGACGAATGCAGATGGCCAAGTCACTATGAATGTAACATGTATAGAACTCGTTATTCTCATGATTGTCACATGGTTCTCCCTGCTGTATGTAGTTTGTCTTATACATGTGTAATAAAATGAAAAAAATGAAACTTGCATGAATATCAAGGCAAAGGCCCATGTAGTAGATTTCCCAGGCCCTGTGGTATTGCAATATAGTGATGAGAGAGTTTGTGTCATAAGCACACACAGAGAACAGTGCAGAGAGCGGTGGTAGATGAGGACGTGCAGGGGACACCCACGTACATGTCACAGCATCTCCTAAGAGACAGGAAGAATCCTTTGCCAACAGGTAAAGTGTGTGCATGGGCATAAACGGCTTGAAGATGTTGTTAACCATTGTGAGATCAACCATGGGCTTCAGATGAGTGAAAAAGAAGAACCTAAAACTGGGGTGGATGTAGAAACTAGCAGTCAAGAAACGTCCACATGGTCAAACTCTGTGCTCAGACAAGGGAAACTAGGAGTTTATATTCCAAACATGATATGTTTCTGGGGACACAGGCAAAACTGTGGACTAATGGTGTAATAGACTGGAAAGAGCTGAGCCTTAGAAACTTAGAGGACAAAGTATTTGGATACCTATATCCACCAGGGGCCACCTTTTATAGCACTTTCAAAATGTCAAATTTCTGGGCTGCAAGCCCAGGGATTCTCCTGCAATGGGCACTGGCTTCAGTCTGGAGATTGACATGGCTACACAGCAGGCTTCCTGGGTGATTTGGCTATTAAACCTGAACTTGGCTTCCATGTAAATGTGTCAGCTGATTTTCTGTTGTAGCTGCTCTCAATAATGGCTGCACACTAGGATCAATTGGAGAGCTTTCAGCATTCCGGTGGCTGAGAGAGACCGTGAGCCAATTAAATCCAAGCCTCTGGGGTTGTGGCTATATTTACTGAAACTCCTACCTGAAGCTCAGGATGAACACCAGTGTAACTTAAGATCTGGGCTGGGAACTGCAGCTTTTCTGGCTACTGAGCCTCTCAAGCACTCTCAAGCTTCAGTAGAACCTAGACCTGTCTCTCATTTAACTTGGTAAAGAAAGCCATCCAGAGACCCCGTCTTAGGAAGACAAGAGTCTCTCAAAAATTAGATTTTAGTTCCTCCCCCTTTAACTGCACACACACACACACACACACACACACACACACACACACACAAAGAAAAAAAAAAAGGAAATTCTTGAATGGGAAGAAAACCGTGAATATATATTTTTAAAGATTTATTTATTTATTATCATGTATACAGTGCTCTGCCTGCATGTACACCTGCACATCAGAAGAGGGCATCAGATCACGTTATAGATGGTTATGAGCCACCATGTGCTTGCTGGGAATTGAACTCAGGACCTCTGGAAGGACAGTCAGTGCTCTTAACCTCTGAGCTATCTCTCCAGGCAAAACTCTGGATTAATACAAAAACCTGCATGAAACAAAGGCACTGTAGAGAGAAACTGTCAAAAAAAAAAAAAAAAAAAAAAAAAAAGGTCATCCAGTCCAATGAAGCTTGTCTGAGTTTTATTTTGCTTTATTCCCAGTTTCTTTAAACAAAACAATTGCTTACTTTGAATTTTATAACCAATTCCACAGCCCATGTCTGAATTTCTCTCACCATGTGTTCATTATTAAAAACAGTTTCTTTTTACTAAATCATCTCGCTCCTTTTTCAAATCATCAGGAGGAAGACTTTGGGTGACATTGGGGTGCTGCTTCTGTTGCTTATCTTGTTCCTCCAGGAAGAGTCTCGGTAGCACAGGGTGGTCCTGAGTTCACAACGTAGTAACATCTGCCCTTGAACTCTGTATCCTGTCTTTTTCCTGGGATTATAAGCGTGGGCCCCTGCATCAGGCATTTTCTTTTCTCTCTTCTGTTCATGCTTTCTGTCTCAACTCAGACAATGAATGAAACAAGAAAGAAATGGGATGTGAAGTACGGTCATATTTTTGATTACGACATCCACTCTCACTTTCTCTGGCAAAATGTAGGCAGCATTCGCCTAACAGTGGACTCACTGGTAAATTTAACAGTAGGTCTACAATGCCTTACTCAGAATTATTGGTACCAGATGTCTTTCAGGTTATGAAATATTTTGAATTTTTATAAAACTATGTATCCTGTTACACACGCAGTCATGAGATGTGGATAACTATGTAATCAAAGACTTTTGCTTATGTAACAAAACACAGAACATAGATTGTCTTCTATCATTAATTATGTTTCTGCCATCAAATGAATTCGTATCCTTCCTGTAAAAAATGCTGAGACTTTAAGGTTGGTTTAGATATTACAGTTGTGTGCTTTCTGAACTGTAAATTTTATGATAGAAAGACAAACAGTGGATTTTAATTGTAAACTACTGATTAGTTATTTTTAATTCTGTTTTTCTTTCCTTCCTTTTCCTTTTTAATTCTCTGAAATGTTTATTTTTAGCTCTTTGAATTTACTAACCACAAATAAATGGCAGATATATCACAAATATATGGTTGGAATGGGCACAAGAAAGATTATGTATATGTCATTTCACATTAATAAAAATCTGTTCAAGTAAGTATATTGTATTTTGTAGGGGAGAAAGCTGGATTTTTTTTTTTTTTTTGATGGTCAAATTGCTTGGCAATTTCCCTTTTTGATGGAGCCCACATGTAAACACTTGACATTCAACCCATCTTCCTGCAGAGTCTCCTGCCCAAGAGGGCTAATACCCAAGTCAGTGAATGAAACACAAGTATCTCATTTGTCTTAATAACTAAAGCTGACTGTATAGCTTCTTGTTAAGACTCAGCATCCTATTATTTGGAAAAAAAAAATTGTCACAGGACAAGTTAGCAAGGGTCACAGACTCACTGTCCTTTTAGGATGCCTTTAATATCCTTATTTAAACATTGGGTGTAATCTAACAATGTAACAACCCAGAACTTTGAAGCAACTTCACTGAAGCAAAGAAGCTAAAATTTAAATCATATGTAAAACACGTTTTGTAGGCATTCCAAAATCAATGCACTGAAGATGACCCAGAAGAAACTTCACAGGGGAGGTCCTTTAAAGACTGCCTCGCCAGGCTCTTCGGCTGGATGGTGGGGATTAGCCACTGCGAACACCTTCAATTAAGGCAATAAACGTATGTGCGCATTAGCGCACTGGTGTTGGAACTGAGTTGGAAAGCTAGAGCAAATACAGAGAACTCTGTCCTTCTGCGCAGGTTCCCAGCACAACCGCAGGGCAGGGGTCTGCACCTCACCACTTAGCTACTTATTTTTTCTCAGAGGAAATGTAACATTCCTTAATGAAATAGACAATATTTTTAAAAATTAATTTTGTGAAATCGTTTGATTCTGAATACTTTTCTGGCACGTTCTTTTACATGTATCTGATTTCTTAAAAAGGAATTTGCTTAGTGGCAGATCTCGTCAAATAGCAAGCCATCACCATGTCTTGGCTTTCATGACATTCTGATTATTTTGCACAGGATAATCTGTATAAATAGAGAAATAAATAGTAAAAATGGAGTTTTTCATGTGGAATTTGGAGCATTAAAATTGACCAAATTGGACTGGAGAGATGGCTCAGTGGTTGAGACAATTATTACTCTACTAGAGTGCCTAGTTTGGGTTCCAGCTCCTATGTCTGGGCAGCTCAGACATGTAGAAAGTAAAAAACTTGTCTTAAATTTTCTAAATTTCAGCATGTGAAATGACTTATAGTGACTGTTCCCCGAGGGGACCCCTGCACTCAAGGACAAGCCTCGGTATTTTTGCCTGTTGGTGTGCTGTGGATTAGAAAGAACACTTGCTAATAGATAGTTAGCAAATTCTGTTCTGCACCTTGGCCTTAATCTCTGTCATAGTCACACCCAATTTCTCTGTGTAATTCTGAACACAGTCACTCTGAATGGGTTGTGTGATGAGGGGGGCCCTTTTTGTAATGTTACATAATGCCAGGTTTGTCAGCATTAATCACATACTGCCAAATTTTTACGACAATATCTCAGCATCTATGACATAGCACACTGCATGCCTGAATCTGTTTCAGTATTAGTCATTCTAAAAAGTTTGTTTCTCTGTAATTTAATTGATGGCCTTTTAAGAGAGGAAGCAAAAGGGGAGGGGCTGTAAAGAGTGCTGTGGTTGGAGCAAAAGAAAACAGCAACAACAACCACAACCACAGACTGTAGCGAACAGTCTGAATTCATACCTCAGAAATGAAGTGTTTGTGCTGATCCCTTTAGACCAAAGAATGCTATTTCAGTCTGTGCATTTGCCCACCTCATTCTACACCGTCTGTCTCACAGGGAGCAATTAGTCTGAAACTACAGAACGCACATCGAAATTCCATTATCAGGGAAGAGAATATTATTAACACAGCTGCCTTTGCTGTTTTTATGTACCCAAATTTTAGTGCTAATTTTGAACAAAGCAGGTATAACGCTGTAATCTATTCAGTTAATTAAGCGCACCGAATAAAGGATATAATTAGCAAACATTATGACAACAGAACTGACAAGCATGTGTTTTGGCAACAAACATGTGGGCCACAGTTCTATGTTAACTTAATAATTGCTCATCGAAAATGCTGAACACTTCACGGAATCAGTTTGCCCAAGGCTCTGACTTCGGGACCCCCTCTTCTCTTGCAGAACCACATCGCTGCCTTTGCGGAAGTCACATGATGTCGAAGCAGACGGATTTTCCCTGCACTGGACGTCATCCCTTTTTACCATCCATTCATAACCAAGCTTATTTGATTACATGGGAAATTTATAAAGTTGTCTGAGACTTTTTATAATTTTAAAACCCAATAGCACCCTCTCTGCGCCCCTCCCCACCCGCCCCCCACTAGACTGTGAGCTCCTCAAGAGCAGGACCATGGCTTTCTCTCCTGTATCCCCAGCACCCAGCCCAAAGTGTGGGTGTTCACTAAAAACGCGATGATAGAAATGAACAGTTAATTCTCAAATAAAATGGTCGCTTTAGTTTCTCAAAAGAATCTCTGTGACTATGTGGAAAGAAACCTCCACGTGGGTTATATTTGTATAAAAGAAACACTCTATTTTGGGCTAGTTAAGCCTTTTTAATTTTTCATGTATCTATTCAGCAGTTCAGCACATTTAATTTGAAGTGGATTTTGAAAGTCATGGGGGCTTTTTATTATGCAGCATGACATTATTTCCATCCTAACAGATTTCAGTGTGTGAAAAAAACCCTTTTACTTTTAGAATGTATGTCCTACACTAAATTGTTTGCTCATTATATTATGCTATATTTCACCTAAAAAAAAAAACCCATTCACACTACACATTCTAAGACTGGTGCTTCTGCTTTTAAAGGGGAAAATGCCAATTTTTACTGTCATTGAGTAATGTATCATAATTAAAGTTATTTATTTGGACTTTTTCTTCGACAGTTGTGGTTTAATGGTCAAGTTGCAGTTTTTGAATGCAGGCAGTATTTAGAACAGACTGAGGTAAATCCGGCCATGATGCCCTGTTATTGAGTAACTCCTCTTCATTTACAGTGTCTCAGGAATGGCTGTAGCCATTCTTTAGCTTTCTTACTGGTCAAGAATTCAAATTATTTAAATTGGAAAGGACCACAACTTAGAAAACTTTCATGAAGACGCCAGAAAGATGATAAATGTATTTCTGTAATTGTCTATTACTTTAATTTAAAATGTATTTATATTTATTTTATTTATCCTCACAGAAATCACTATAGATATTGAAATGTGGCTTTATTTATTCATGAGAAAAATAAGGGCCAAGACTGATAACACTCCTAATCTCATACCACTAGTCAAGAGGAAATTTAAATCGGAAGTTCAGACTTACTCTGAAGCTTGCATTTTTCTCAAATATGCCACAGCTGCCTCAACATTCATGACACTGAGGCCATTATGAGGCCATTAGAGTCCTGAGCAACTACCTATGTTTAAAAAAAGAAGAAGAACTGCCAAAATATGGTTACAGAAGGTCTGCAGTATTTTAAATGTTTACCTTATATGAATGAACATAAAACATATTTTTCAAATACAAAGCTATCTAGGATTCTATTTAATAATCATGAAGTTCCACCATATAGATGTGAGGTTCTTCATAAAAGAGCAATCCAAATCAAGTGTTTCAGCTCTGCACCTCAGCTGATATACAGGAAGGGGCTGGTAGATGCACTTTATGGTAACCATGGGGTTAAACATGAAAAAGATCTCCACACAATAAGGAGGATGAAATAATGAGTCACTTTGCAGCCTCTAAAGCTAACACAATATACTTTGACTTAAATGTGCAGAAATTAATTTTTTTAAAGTTTTTTTAGTCTTGAAAGATAGTTGAAAATAAACGTTTAATGTAATGTACCTTCTAATTTTAAAAGAACTCAACAAATAATCAAAGCCAAAGACTTTTCCATTACTTCCGAAGGGATTTCATTTGTCCAATTTCAGTCCTGCTGGAGTCAAAACATTTCTACAAAAGCCAAATAAAAAAATTCTCATGTCTAAAAATTGCAGATCTCCATAGCAATTTAATTGTTTTGTAAATTTAAAGAAAACTTTTGCATGTCTTGGCCATCTTTAAGGACAGTTATTAGAAAGCATTAGCAATGGCCAATTTGCTTCATAGAACTGAAAAAAACGGTATGAACATAAGGTCAAGCAAAAGCAGTGTGGCTGGTCAGGCCTTTACAATTGCTGAAGTCTACCTGCTCTATATCCACTTTAGAAGGACCCAAGCAGGATTGCTTTTCCCCTCCAAGGCCTTAACATTATTTAAAGATGTCAAAGTCAGCGATGAATTTTTTCATCTTCTTTAACCTGGTTGGAGTAAAGGAGTTAGTTATAATGAACAAACCAGGATGAGAGTGAACCCACTTCTGATATCATATTTAAGCATACTGAACCCAAGATTGTGCAATGATAAAGTCCAGGAAAAAATGAAGATGCATGTGAATAAACCGACCCCAGCAGAGAACACTTAATCGTGATGCTGTTACTGAGAATAACCATTAAGAAGATGTCAGAACGATGGCTGGGGCTGGAGTTCAGTGGTACAGCACTTACCTAGCATGCACAGGGCCTGGGTGCCATCCTGAGGACCTGTGAAAGAAACCACTAATATAAATATGTACATACACAGTCTAGTAAAAGCAGGCAATCACACACCTTTCTGATAGAGACTTTCAATTTTATTCTACTTCCTTGGGGCCCAGGTCACTGTAAATTGTTCAAACTGAAAACTTCAGTAGTGTTTGTTTTGCATGGCAGAAATTCTGCACAAGTCGTATCTGATGCCTAAGGTAACTTAAAAGGCTCTTTTATGTTAAAAGAGAGGTGAACCTTCTTTGACAGAGTGTGTCTATCCAACTTCTAACTGGGCCTCTCTTTTTCTCAGGATCTATCCTAGCCAAATATCTCGGTTACATTTCTCATAGTTTCCTTTGTGAAAGAACAGTGGGGGAGGAGATAATTCTCTGCTGTGTATTGTATTTTTCAAATAAAATCAGAAAAGTAAATTAAAAATTTTTCTTTTTCCTCATGAATTGGTCTTTATTGGGGTCGAGGAATAAAAATAATTTTTCAATTTGCATGGAATTGGGTGCGCATACTGTCTGAAGAGCGCTTTAAAATGCCCAAATTGGCTGTTTTATATGATTTCTACACCAGATAAATGGTCCCTACATCTCATGAACCATCCTGAGATCTGATAAAGCTCCATTGTTACAAGCCATAAACGTCCTGAAACTAGTTTGGACACCAAATGTGTGCACGCCAAGTGTGTAACTTATAGCTAGTCTTCTTTTGTGAATGACAAGGATCTAAGAAGCAAATGTCAACCTTCATCCTATCCCCGCTGGCATCATCTATTAAAGTCTCATTGTGTGCTCTGAAAGATTCCCCTCAACATGTGGCAAATGATTCTATTTGTGAAAACAGGGACCTCACAATTTGCCTTAAGATTGCCTTTTTTATGTGCAAATGTTATAAATTATGTTTTTAAAAATACAAAAACACAAATCAAGGCATTTTATTGCAGATAACAAATGACCACATCTCAAGTTAAGAAAAAGAAGAAAATTTTTCTTTCTTGTCACTTTCAATTTAGAGTACAGCTGTTTTTTTGTTTTTTGTTTTTTGTTGTTTTATTTTTTTCAGTTTAAGGAATCCATAGGATATGGTTGATTAAGTGATAAAATGTCTGTTTCCCCAAATCATCATTCCTATGTTCTGACTGATTCATAGGATCTTAATTTTAAATTCATACTGCTATCCTTCACATTTTACCCAAATATTTTCAAGCAGGAAAACATAGATGAATGAGCACACAGTGACTTCCACTGTTCAGACAAGAATTGAAATCTGTGCCATTCATTAGAAAGGTGATACTGACAACACTTTCACAAAATGCAAATCATATGCAGTTATATCGCATTCTTACTTACAAAATTGTCATTAGTTAAAAACCGGTAGCAATTTTTTTCCTTTTGAGAAGAAAGATAAAATATATTTAAATTGAATCATTTTTAAAGAGAGAAATGTTCCTCTAAATCGAACGGTAAATTTTCATTTTGGTCATGCTTCCTTGGAGATATTGTCCCTTGTGAACAAAATCAAGCCTTCATCCATCCAGCATTTTAGTGATTGATTCTGTGATCAAATGATTCACATGTACTGACTAAATGATAGTTAAAAAGGTATACACAGCCTTTCTCCTGTACATGTAAGTTATCAGATTATATGCTGGTACTCAATGGTTTGAGAAAATGACACCTTCTCCATGTAGTCCTTAAAACTTTATCAGGGACCAGAAGGCCTCATCAGTGTGGCCCTTCCCGTTCAAGAGACCCAGGACCAGTTTTAAGAAGGGACTTATAATGGAGTGGATGCTGAGATGGATGTTTTGCATTATATTTGGAGCAAACTTCTATTGCTTCTAAATGTTCAAGTACTGTCTTCCTGATTTGAATTCCTCGCCACTTTCAAGGACTCTGTTAAGCACGAAGCCCCCACACAGGACAATGACAAACAAAAGCTGCGATAACTGAAAAAGGATAGCCCCTCCACCAGGTACCAGTTACATCTACAGATGGTCAGACTCCTTAGGGAAACATTCATTCTAGTACTTAACACATCAGAAAACTTGATGAGGCTTTAATTTAGAGGGAAACATTTTACATCATCCTTGTAAGCAATAATAAAGCAAGAAGACATAATTTTGTATCCAAACAAAGAGAAGTATAAGACTATAGTGAGGGCTGAAGATACAGCTCGGTGGTAAGTTAAGTATGCTTACCCAGCATGCAAAAGGTAAGGTTAGTGACTCACACCATAGACTGACAGACAGACAGACAGACGATACATAGATAGGTAGGATGCATTGATTATATGTATCTTCAGCCCTCCAGGTACTAGAAGCATAGAGGACAGATGTCTTAGTTACTTTATCATCAATGTGATAAAATACCAACAAAGAAACTTAAGCACCGAAAGGTTTCTTTTTTGGCTTACAGTTTTAGAGGGATATCATTCACCCATCATGGAGAGGAAGGCACGGGAAGAGCAGGGAAGGCATGGTGGCAGGAGCAAGAGACTGGCTGTCATATGGAATCCACACTTAGAAAACAGAGCACAATAAATAACTGCTAATGATCAATGGATTTCCTCATCTTATAAAATCTTTTGGGAGGTGTGTAATATAGTATTATATATGTGAGATGTATTGGTATAAACATTTATATATAGGGAATATATACAGATATATGTATATAGCCCCTGTTCTGGACATGTCCCTGCCCCTCAAATTAACCACATCAAATACATATAATCCAGCTTGTTCTTCAGAGGCATGCCTGAAGACCAATATTCCAGGGGATTATATATTTTGTCACATTGAAAATTAACATTAACCATCACAGCCAGTGACCAATCACATCACTCCTTTCAGATC
Source organism: Acomys russatus (assembly GCF_903995435.1). Lineage (NCBI taxonomy): Eukaryota > Metazoa > Chordata > Mammalia > Rodentia > Muridae > Acomys > Acomys russatus. The sequence continues at coordinate 19,612,582 of NC_067159.1, forward strand.
GATCACTGAGCATTTGTTATTCTGTTCACACACAAAGCATAGAAAGGCAACTGGTGGAATCTTTGTCTCACATGAGTGAGATATTCTTATGACATTTTACGAAGTGTGTAATTGAAAGAGGATTTGACCAATGAGAATGAAACCAAGCAAAGAAAAGCAAGGGCAGAACAGATAATGGGGTTGAAATAGGGCATGTTTAGAGACACAAGAAATGTAAGTGTTCGTATTAATGGTGGAGCACTAAGAGATTTAAAAACTGTGGCCACAGACACTCAGTTGATGTGAGCTTGTGGGCATAAATAAGAAAGTCGATCAGGATGGAAAGGATGAATTTGTCCCTGAGGCTGAGAAAGGGATCTCCATTGGGAGAGTCCTTGCTTTCAGTTTCTAACCACACATAAACTAGATGTGGCTGTGCAAGCCCATTATTTCAATGCTCTGGAGTGGGAAGATTAGAAACTGAAACTTATCTGCAGATACACTGTGAATTTGAGGTCAATCTGAGATATCTGAGACCCTGCCTTTAAAAACAACAAAAAAAGAGCCCTATAGATAGTGTTTCTTACAAAAACTTTCTGAATACTGAAACTCTCTGAAATACCGTGTAACACCGAAAAAGATAAAATGCTGATAGCCAATCCAAACTTAGGAACAGAAAAAAAAAAAAAAAAAAAAAAAAAGTCGTAAGTTGTAGGAAAGACCTAGGCTAAGTTAAATGACACAAAGAACAAACTGTAAAACCTATTCTAACTTATCTTGGACTTGTGTCCAAATGGCATAGTCTAAGTTGTTTAGAAACAGACCTTTGGACTTGCTGCACATGCATTCTGATCCCAATTTAAATCCCCAGCCTCTCTGTAAAAGACTGGGTGTGCCATCACAGCCATGCACCCTTGGCACCACCTGGAAGGGAAACAGGAAGATAACTGCATTTCCTGGCATCAGGCTCATGAAAGACTCTCTTTCAATTATCCCACATGCAAATATAACACACACACACACACACACACCATACAGGGGATTGAGAAAGAGAGAGAGAGAGAGAGAGAGAGAGAGAGAGAGAGAGAGAGAGAGAGAGAGAGAGAGAGAGAGAGAGAGAGATGTTTTAAAAGATAAACAAGCCAGGTGTGGTGGCGCATGCCTTTAATCCCAGCACTCGGGAGGCAGAGGCAGGTAGATCACTGTGAGTTCCAGGCCAGCTTGGTCTACAAAGTAAGTCCAGGACAGCCAAGGCTACACAGAGAAACCCTGTCTCGAAAAACCAACCCCCCCCCAAAAAAAAACCCAAAATATACACATTCATTTATCGTAATTACAGCTGCTGTGTTATGAAATCAGTTTACTGGTTGACATTATCAATTTCTGCTGAAGCTGCCTTCTCAGTGTAGTAACATAAAGAAGAGAGAGAGGTAGGAAGTAGAGAAAATGGGAGAGAGAGAATATTTCCACAGAGGAGGAAAGTTTTGCTCTGCTCCCCTTTGCTTCTTAGAGAGACACTAGTACATCCCAGGAGAAGGGTCCCACTCTCATGACCTCCCCAAGGTCCCAATTCCGTGTTATATCACAGTGGGGACAGGAATATTGGCATGTGAATAGGTGGAAGGGGGAATGAACACATTGTCCTTGACAGAACTACTCAATGTTATTTTTATAAAGCAAAAAACAAACAAAAACAAAACAAACAAAAAAAGACAAACAAAAAACTAAACTAAACAAATGAACAAGCTAAGCTGGAACATTTCTTTCTCAATGTTTCTATCTACCTATCATAGACAGGGTCTCATTATGTAACTCTGAATGTCCTGGAACTCACTGTAGAGACCAGGCTGGCAACAGATTCACTGAGATCCACCTACCCCTGCTTCATGAATGATGGGGCTAAAGGTATGTGGGACCATGCCCAGTGGCTTGTATACTTGATGGCTTCAAATGTAGCAAACAAGCCACTAGGCAAAATGACCTTGTTTCTACCACAGACAGAATTCTGTCTAGAAAAGGGCAAGCTTGGATGCAGGCAGAGCTGAAAGCCAAACTGTGCCAAGACACGGTAAGCAAGTCCTCAATAGTTCCTGCTTCACAAATATGTCTGTCAGATACATTGGGCCAGAGGGCTGAAGAAGATGCTCCAACATTAAAGAGAGTTTTGGGTGACTGCTCAGGTAGCAAACTGTCTTTGTCACATTCTCATTTAGAAAGCTATATTAACCTGCTCTCTGGTATACTCAGGTAATCAATTTTATTCCTTCTCAAGTCTCTGATAGGGTTCAAGATCAGATAGTTTAGTTTTACAATTCAGCTTAGCTTTTTAGGAGTTAAGATGTTTTTATGTCTAGATAGATGTTTCAAGTAGATAGTGATGGGATATGATAGATATTGGTTTACATTTAGAATTTTAGAGGCACCGAGATAGGAAAGATATTTTCTTCAAGCCTTCCAAATACAAATAACCAAAACATTTATATACTTCCTGACTATGTCATAGTTCTTGTTGCTGTAGGTAGTTTATTGTATATATGTGTAATAATATAAATGTATATGTAAAAAATAAAAAATATTTAATAAAAAACACTGACACAATTCAAAGAACAATTCTCCAATACATTCAAAAATATAAGACTTTCAATGTATTGAGTATGATTTTTTTAAACATAACAGAATAGCTCCAGTTTTCTCCTTTGCTCACAGAGATTACTTTGTGTTTATTCAGCTTGTATGTTCACTCTTATGGCCATACTATTATATAAAGTGAGGGATACCTGTCTTTCTGTATAAATATATGTATGAATGCATGTGTATACACACACACACACACACACACACACACACACACACACACACACATATATATATATATATATATATATACAGAAATAGGAAGATATGTATCTGGGTATTATCATGTGTAAAATCACACATCCAAATGTTAAGTGCATAAGACACATATAAATACTCCTACATAGAGCCTTTAAAATATTACATATATTTTATATTAACATATAGAAGCAAAATTTCTTTCTCGTGTTAATTTTATTGTGAATCTTTGCTTGTTAATTTCTTTTCTAAAGTCAAATCAAGCAATAATAGCCTTACCAATGGTCAAGAAGTATGTGAATTAGCAGTGAACCAGCTGTCCAGACGATTCATTGCCAGGGAGGGGAAGAGGAATCAGAGAAATAGATCGTCCCTGAATATCTTGGGCTTATTGTATTTAGCAATCTTTTATGATTATATTGCTCACTTTCTGGTTTAGCTTTTGACCATGAATCACTCTGCCCTATGCTCTAATAAAACAAAACTCTTGGAAAGTGTCGCGAGTCAGAGAGCTCATTGTCCTGATGTAAAGAATCTCAGATGCTCTGGTTGCTTATTTGACCATCCTCCTTCCTATTTGCTTTTTTCTGGAGTTCTCTGCCCTCTGCTGTTAATTCTCATTATTTCTTGTCTTTAAAACCACCTCCTCTGATCTCTCCCCCATGCCTACAGTCTTCTGCTAAATTATCACTGTCTGCCATAAGAGAATGTTGAAAGCAACTAAAAAGTGTTATTATTATTTTCAATGTTCTGTCAATAGAAAGGTTTGATTTCAAAGGATTCGTGTTTCTCACTGGCTGAGGAGTATCTCTGCATTTGGATGGAAATCACAAAAGGTGAACTATAGCTTGTGCTGTGACAGTAGCTCTGTGTTCTGGGGATCAGGAACCCAGAAGATAGCAGCTGATGCTGCAGGTATGTACCTGGGAGGTTAGAATGCTGTTACTGATCTGGACTGTTTCTTGGCAGCTGAAGTTACAAGCTGTGGGTGGCTTTCTGGAACACTCCTGGATCCAGCATTTTTAACCCTTCCATTTTCAGCTCTCTCTTTCTTGTAATTTCTTACCTTCTTGCTCTCAACTCTTCACCACCCTTTGCCTCCCAGCAGTCCCTGCTCCCCGCTGCTCTCCTGAACTCTTCTTTGGTCCTTTAGCTACTGCTCGATATGCCCAGGGCTGATTATTTTGTATGTTTCCTGGCTTGTTATGCCACTAGCTCAGTCCACTGTGTCAGGGATAAAAAAGACAAACCTAAAGACCAAAGGCTCAGGATGTGCTTATGCTGGGGCCAGTCTTGCAGTGGGCCCCAGCACAAATGGAGAAGGTCTCTCTGACGACTGCCCCAGTGTGGCTGGAGTGTGTTCACCAAGCTAGGTAAGCCTGTGCATAACTGCCATGGGTGCTGACACACTCTTTAAGACTAGGCTAGAATATGCTATAGTTACATCCAGAGAAGCTGAAGGTGGGCTTGACCTATATTGAGGGTCATCTAAGTATCATTCAAAGTTGTCATGGCTCTAGGTGGCACCTCAGTTTTTGTGGTTCCCTAACAAGAGCTAGTTTGGCTTCCTTTATATCTGCTGTGCAATCTCCCCTTGGCAGTCAAGAGGATTTCAGAACAGATGGAATAACTGTGCAAGAAGGAATGGGTGACTGACAGCTCTCTGGACATCTCGGAAAATGGTGAGTGGAAGTTGCAATCACCACTTTACCCCATGTAGGTCATCCAAAGTGAGAGAACATCAATTAAGATCTCAACAATCAGGAATGAAGGCGACAGCGACAGTCTTCATCTCTGCCTGCCCTGAGGTAATTCCATGGTTTCAGTCAGAGAAAACTACTCTTGTAACCCTTCATGGCAGAAGAGACTAGCAGTTTTCAATAAAGCAAACATACTGCTGAAGCTTTACAGCTTCTGTTATCTTAAAGGAGAGATCGAGGATACACACATCAAATATTTAACATAGAATTAACAGTTTTGGTATCTCTTTTTTGTCTGATAATGTTTAACATCTCCTCCTGCCAGGTAACCTTAAAGAGAAGAACATCCTCTTGCTCTGTCTCTCAGGCAGGGCAGCTACCACAGAAGAAGAAATCACTAGTTTCTTCCTCTAATAAGAACACTGATAATATGAGATGAAGGCCTCACATTTGTGTCCCCACTCAATGCCACCCAACTCCCTGTCTCTAAGCACAGTTACATTTGGGATTAAGGTTGCAGCACATGAATTTGGGTAGATGTTACGGCAGCTCTCCACTGTTACAAAATTTCATCCTATGATTATAGCCCATAGGAAAATGGAAGAAGGCTACTGTGATTTCAGTTATGGTGCTGTGATAAAATATTCGAACAACAACAACAACAAAGCAACTTAAGGGAGAAAGAGTTTATCTTTGCTTACAATTTCAGTTTAAAGTCCATCACTGCAGGGAGTCAAGGAGGCAGGGACTGGAAGCAGCTAGTCATGTCTTCAGTCAAGAACAAAGAGATAAATGTTTGCATGCCAGTGCTCAGCTAGTGGTCGCCTTTTTATATAGTCCAGGATGCTCTGTCCAAGCAATGGCACTGCCCACAGTGCATGCATCTTCCCACTTCAACAAATGCACTAAATACTGTCTCCCTACAGACATGTCCACAAGGCAATCCAATCTGGACAATTTCCTATGGAATTTTCTCTACACAACTGATTCTACATTGGTAAAGTGAACAATCAAAGCTGGCATCCCAGATGCCATATAACCATATAGACTTAAGCCAGGTATGATAACATAGACTCTATTCTTCTTATAAAATATTGTGGTTGGGGCTTGTGATAAGTGCTTTCTCTGGTGTTAATTTAGCTTATGTGTGGTACTTCAGGTGTCTCCTAAGATGCAAATTAAATCATGTAGGGCAATGATTATATACTTATTATAAATTGGTATATCTTACAGTAGGTTATTTTCTTTCTTACAAGTAGTAAAAGTGAAAACAAAAGAAATGAAATAGATTTATAGATGCCATGACGTTTGTAAGAAACCTAATAGGTATCAAATGATTGGCTATGTGTTAAGACTGGTTTTTTTTTTTTTTACAATTTTAAACCTTTGGGATGTGAAATATCAGTGTTATGGAAATTTCAAGGTCATTTCAAGTTCTTGCTCAGATAGCAATTCTTTTCCTTAGAAAAAAAGGGTTTGTTTTGGCTCATAGTTCTATCTTATACTCCATCATTGTAGGGGAGTCAAGATGACCTGCCTTGAAATAGCTGGCTACACTGCATACTTAGAAAGATGAACTCAAGCCATATTAAGAATGGCCTCTAATTATAAGTCACAGAGAATCTTTGACCATATGCATAACATTTATATCTCAGCCAGTCTTAGAGCTAATCCCATGTACTGGGATTAGCAATATAAATTACCTGCTTGTTCAGCAGTTCTAATTTTTTACATCCCAGTTGTAGCCCCCTCTGTCATCACCTCCTGATCCCACCTGCTCCCTCATTACCTCTTGATCCCATTCCCTCCGTCATCCCCTTTGTCTCTGTCCCCTAGTCCTTAGAAAAGGGAGCCCTCCTCCCCTAATCTCTGACCTGAGCTTATCCAGCGTCCTCTGTATTTCCTGTATCCTCTTCCTCTGTTGCCTGGGAAGGCCACACTGCCAGGGGTTAGCTTCAGATGTGGCAAAGCAGCCACTGGATAAAATGCCCTCATTTCTTCCACAGGCAGAATTCTGCCTAAAAATGGGCAAGCTTGGATGCAGGTAGAGTCGATGACTAAACTCTGCCAAGACAGGGTAAGCAAGTCCTCAATAGTTTCTGCTTCACAAATATGTCTGTCAGATATATTGAGCCAGAAGCCTGAAGATGATGCTTCAACATCATAAAGACTGTTGAGTAACTGTTCAGGCAGCAAACTGTCTCTGTCATTTTTTTTTTTTTTTTTCATTTTGGAAGCTGCTAACCTGCACTTCTGGTTTACTCAGGTATTTGAGTTTTATTCCTTCTCAAGTCTCTGATGGGGTTGAAGACCAGATTGTTTAGTCTTACAATTAAGCTTAGTTGGTTAGGGGTTAAGATGATTTTAGATCAAAATAGATACTTTAAATTAATAGAGATTAGATATGATATTGATTTTCATTAGAAATTTAGACCCAACAAGATAGGAAAGATGTTTACTTCAAGTTTGCCAAATACAAATAGCCAAATCACTATGAATGTAACATTTGTATAATTCCTGATTGTCTCATGGTTCTTCTTGCTGTGTGTAGTTTATTTTATCCATGTGATAAAATAAATATATATGATAAAAAGAAACACAATTTAAAATGTCAAAAATAAATAAAGTACTCAACACCAAAACAATACCTAATTAAGAGAATTTTGGGAAAAAAAGTAAGATGAACTCAATGGATGCTGAATGCTCAGTTAGCTTCCTCCTTTTTGTGTGAGTCAGGGTCCAAGGCAAGGAAACGGTGCTATTCTCTCTATGCCATGTCTTCCTACCTCAATTAACCTAGCAAGACAATCTCTCAGAGACATTCTCAGAGGCTTGCCTAATCTAAATACTCTTACAGATATACCCAGAGGCCTGGAGGATTGTCTCTCAGGCAAGGCTTGATGGCATCAAGTTGACAATCACTATTAACCATCACAGTTAGCTAGCTCTACTTGTGATATTCAAGTAGATTTCAGTGTATTCTATTATAGGAAAACAACTTGTGTATTATAAGTCAAGTGAAATTGGTCTTCTTTTTTAAATGGGAAATTCATAACATATGGTGAAGGCTCCTGGGATCATAGCCATTCCATTTCAGATGTCTTTGTATTTATTCTGAATACTTGGTGCTAATCATAAAATACTGAAGACATATGGACATGACAGCTGGTATATCATTAATTGAAAGTTTAACACTGTTCTTTTTAACAATATATATTTAAAAATAGCATTACTGTATTTTGATTCCCATTTTTTCATTATTTCTAGCTCTTCTGAATTCAATAAATTTCCAGAAAAATTGTGTTGATAACAGAAACAACATGGAGCTAATTATCTTTTAGGCAGTTTAATCTATATTTTATCACATAATTTCAGTGCACTGTCTATATTTGTATTATTAGGGTTGCTAGTGCTATGATGAAATACCATGACCGAAGGCAAGCTAGGGAGGAAAGAGTTTATTTAGGCTTGTATTTCCATATCACTGTTCATCATTGAAGGAAGCCAGCATAGGAACTGAAACATGGCAGGAACCTGGAGAAAGGACCGACACAGAGGTCATAAAGGGGTGCTGCTTACTGGCTTGCTTCTCATGCCTTGTTCAGTATGCTTTCTTATGGAACCTAGGAACACCAGCCCAGGGATGGCACCGCGCACAGTGGGCTGTGTTGTCTCTCATCAATAACTAATTAAGAAAATGCCCTATAGCCATGTATTATGGAAGCACTTTCTCAATTGAAGTTCCCCCATTTCAGATAATTTTTAACACATACATATTCATAAAACACCTGTCACTTGTGTTTATATATACAGGTGTGCACATGTACGTATTAGATAGAGTTATGTAAACACACGCACACAATTTTGGCCAACTGGTCAATCAAGCACTTTTGTTTCTCCTGCTACATGGTGAACATTGTGCTTTTGACATTGATTGCAAGTTGTAATTATCATTTCAAAAGTGTGATGTGACATTTTCTTGAAAATAGGGTAGGTAGATCAGATGTAAACTGTTTAAACGATTAAACTGAGAGTAAAACAAGACCAATCTGTAGTACGATATATTTCTAGTCCAGTATGATTGGTATCTTTATAAAGATGGGGAATTTACATATACACACTGAGGGAGAGAGATATAAAGATGAGATCAGAGACAACAATAATGACAATCATTCCTACGAAAGCCAGTACTGGATGATCAGAAGGTAGGCGACAGAAAGATACTCTCTCATAGCCTCAGAAGGAACCAATATGATGACAACTTGATTTAATTCATTTTTAGAAAGTGTCTCTTTTGTTTTCCAAGTTGGTTTCACGTTCTAGGGCTCAGGTCATCTTTGGACCTCTGGCTTCCTAGTGCAAGGATTGAAGGGATTGGTAGGATAATATACTCAGCCCACAAGTGAGTTTGGAGCATCCTCTAGACCTATGGGACAATATACTTCCACTAGTTTGTGGTACTCAGCCCTAGTAATCTAATGCAACTGTTTGCCTCCAAGATAATCTAGGATAGTGGGAAAGGCATAAGCCTCAAGTGTGTGTCTTGGCATCCTTACTGCTAGTTCCTAGTTCTGTGATTGAGCTTATGCTACCTGATCTTGCCACATTCAGGTTACTGTAGACTATAGCATAGTGAGTACAAATCTCAGGCTCCAGGAATGATCATTATCTTGGATTCTTAGTACATGTTCCTCAAATTTCATTTGGAAGCACTGGTATATAAACAGCTGTTTTACAATGGTATCAGTCTATCAGAGTAGATCCCATTTGGAACACAGGTACTAGCTGTGGCAAGCAGAGCGGCTAAATTGATGAATGCTATGATTATATACTCTGCCTCAAAACATATCATTTCTACTAAGCTTTTACTGAACAAAGTAAACTTCTGTGGCCATGCTAAGAAGCAGTAGTGTTGGGGTAGGAATGGAGAGACCATGCATATTCAAATAGTCCCAGCGATCATCTGGCAGAACTGATGCATTAATAAATAGAAACTGATTAATCAAATTTCTCATTCAACAATGTTTATCCAATCCCTATCATAGGCCAGGCACTCTCACAGATGTAAGTGCCAAACAGCAGTATATAAAGCAATGCTCAGAAAAACTAAAAGAAACATAAATGCACAATATGAATTGAGATACTCATAAGCACTGTGAAGAAAGAGTAAAGCAGAGATCAGGAAGGCAGAGGTAAGGTGGGTATTCTAGGCAATGATTGCAAATCTCCTAGCCTAGTGATTGTACATGTAAGTGCCTCAGAAATGCCCTTTAATTTTCCCTGTACTCCAGGCAACATTAACATTAGCATAAATGAGAGGAGACTCATAGTGACTATTTCAACAATTTGACTCTGAAACACAGGAGAAAAAAAGATTAAAATTCCCAATTGTGGAAAGGATGTAGTGTTAACTAGTGCAGACCTGTATTTTTGCTGGAATGCAGTTTGGCACCACATTTCATAAACCATGAAAATGCTCATAGCCTTCACTCCATAATTTCATTTCTGTGAGTCTGGCTCCAAAATTAATATAATTTAATAATCAAAGAGATGATTGTTGCAGTGTTATTTATGACAGCAGAAACATCTAAATATATGGCAATGGGGGAGTGATTAAATAGATTATGGCTTACCAATTATACAGAATACTATGTAGACATTAAATTATAATTATATACATTATGTAGCAATGAGAAAACTGTTTATGACATAATTTAAATTGAAAAGAGGCAAATTATACCCTGTGATTACTATTATGTAAAAATCATGTATGTAAAAGCATGAGATTAAAAAGAATGTAAAAATGTGAAATGTAGCATGTACTAATTTGTAGTAATTAAAACATACATTTTAATGATTTTTTTTTTACCTCTAGCAAATGTTTAAGATATATTTTTATAGTATTCTGTGATGAATTCACAACTATAACTAAGAGAGCCATGGAAAATAAGGCTCTCCATCAAATCTATTTTATCTTATTTGAAATCCTAATTCACGCTTGGCCTAATTTAACTGACTTTATTCTGTAGTAATTTATGTTCCTAAAAAAATCCACCTATGTAATTGCCATATTCAAAAATGATTTCTGTCTTAAACAAATGTATGAACACTGAAATTTCGGTACTGACATATTCAGCCTTAAAATATTTTTCATTTATTATATTAAAATGGGAACCTTAAACTTTTAGGTACATTGGTTATACCCTTGTGACTCTTTTATTCTTGAGGTTATAATATAATTCTAAAAGGTCCCTTCTCTTTCCTCCATCTAAACATTTCCATACACTGTTTTCTGTATTCTTTCAATTCCATGGCCTGTTTTATTCATTGATTCTTGGTGTGTGTGTGTGTGTGTGTGTGTGTGTGTGTGTGTGTGTGTGTTGTGTACATTTTTACTCATATATAATCTTCTCAGTCCATATAAAGGTACTTGTGTGTGTGTTTTTAAGAGTGACCATTTGATATTGGATAACTAATTGGTGTATTCTTCCCAGAGAAGATTATTTATCCTACATGATTTCTCAGTTACTTTGTTAAGGGTTGAGGCTTTTCAGATACAAATCATATATCCCTAGGGGACATCTGACAACAAATATCCTTGTCACAACTCGGGAACAGGCAAGTGTGCCTCAAGGCATCCAGTGTTAAGAAGTCAAGGGTACTGCCACTGAATATCCTACCATGTGCTGGACAGATCCTGGTTAACTCCCAATGAACTGTCTGAAACAACCTGACAAGAACACGAATGCTGAAGAAAACCTGGGGTGATTTGTGAGCTCCTCAGCAAAGAAACCTAGCTTGTAGCATTCTTTCCACCATTAGGAAAGATGACATTTAGCTAGTTATGTAAATCCTGTGTGTGCGACAACTTGCCTGATTGTAAAATGAAGCTTTGTAGGTTTTTACCCAACTGCACAGAATTGTTTTGAGAGAAAAAATGGGAGACAAAACTTGGTAGTTTTTATGGAAGGAGAAGAAAAGGAGAAAAAAAAGAACAAGAGAGGAAAGAAGAGTCATGTTTTTATGTGTTTGTAAGGTTTTCTATAACAAAGTTTATTTGAAAATTAAAAATATAAAAGAAACATGAAGAAGCTATATATAAACATTACCACAACAATATTTTTGAAAATATCTCCTGAAAGTAATTATGAAAGAAAGTGAATAAATGGAGAGACAGTTACCAATAGCTTATAGCTATAATTTATTTTTCTATTTTAATTTTTCATGTCTCCTCAGAGATATAATGAAAGCTAAAACAAAATAAAATAAAGTCATCTTACTGTTTTTTCTTTTATAAACATATTTTTATTGATTTTGGGACAAATTTTATATTATCACACACATTTTCCACACCTTCCCTGTCTGCCCACCCCACACAAATAAGTAAATAAGTAAATAAGTAAGTAACTAAGTAAATAACAAGTGCAATTTGTAAGAATATATATATATATATATTCATTCAGTGACCTGCCCCTTAACCGGACCTGAGTCTTTCCCCTCTTTGCACTGCCCTCCAGAAAGCATCAATTGTGGAGAGCTAACTTTAGCAACCTTATAACCCTTCTTAAGAGTTATCTTAGATGCCTTCCTATTTAGGCTGGTATGTTCTGGGGAGATGGAAGTCCAGGTGGGGTTAGGGTTTGTCACAAAAGCCTTCCATGTCCCTCTTTCCCTACTACGCATCTACAACCATCAATATGTCTGTGAAAGCAGCTTCCTTGCTTTTTACAATCAGTAGGAGCAGTAGGGCTTCTCTATGGTTTCTGACACCAGCACAGACCATGAACACCCCAGGCAACCTGAGTCTCAGATATCACCACGACATCATCAGGTAGCAATACAGGCCACTCACACCCACATGACCTGTGGAGGCTTCATGGCCCACAAATATCAACATGGCTTCAGGCTGCAGCACAGACCACAGGCATCTACATGGCCCTCAGGGGCAACACAGGCCACAGACATAAACACAGATCCCTGGCTGCAGTAGGACCTTGGACCCAGACATGGCCTTGAGCAGCATGGATCAGGGCATCAACATGGCCTCAGGTGGCAGCACAGGCTACTCACAACAACTTGGAACTCAACACTGTCTTGTTTCTCATTCTGCCTCTCACCGCATAACGCATTCTAGTCTGATTTTCCCATCTTTCTCATCTTTCCATCACATATTCTTTCATCATCGTGGCTTCCAATGGTGGGCAGATTCTCCTCTTACTATTTTTTTCAACATTTTTACTTACTCTTTGTGAATTCCACATCATGTACCCCAATCCCACTCATCTTTCTGTCCCTTCATATCATACCTCTTCCCTTGCAACCTGCCCCCTAGAAAGAAAGCAAAAAACGGTTAAAAAAAAAAAAAAGAATTTAAAAATCTCATCATGGGAGCTACAGTGTGCCATGATATGTCACACAGTATACAGTTTTGTCCACATATCTTTACTTGCAAATGTTCATTGCAGTGAGTCATGGGTCTGGTTCGAGACCTCTGCCTTCTGCTACACGGTCAGTACTAGATTCTCACTGGGACTCTTCTTGAATAGCCTGCCATTGCCCTGTTTCATAGAGGCCCTGCTTCAGCTTTGCATCTGCATGACTGGCCCTGCTATGTGTTCGAGCAGTTCATAGATGGAGCAGATGTACAGGTGAGCCAACTCAAAGACCTGGATGTGGGCCTAGGTGCTAGCTCAAAGTATGGAGACCTAGTTTCTGTTGTCTGTTGCCTAGAGCTGTGTATGTCTTGCATTTCTTCAGTCATTCACTTTAGCTACAAACATGCCCAGGATCCTTGGGTGGCTATCTGTGCTCCTTATAATGGGAGTTTTGGTTTCTTTGTAAATTCAGTTACGTTATGTAAATATGCTTTTATTTTAATCTCAAGTTTGGGCTTTTAATTTGGGCTTTAGTATGTCCACTGTTGATAACTGCCTCCTGAGGAAGGTGCATGGTCTTTGCCAGGTGCTAATGGTCTGCCTTGTGGAGCATGGAGAGGGGTGTAGTCTAGGTCTCTGAGGGAGACAATAGGCGAGCCTGGAGAGAGAAAGTGTGGCATGCAGTGGTGGGGTGCAGTGTGTAGCAGTTTGGTGAAACTAGAGACCATGGTGTGGCAGACAGAGAGAACACAGTGGCTAGAAGGAGACTGCTTGCTACATTTGCTGTTGATGAAGATAGGTATTTCCCCCAAAGAACCCAACTGACCCTAAACAGCTGGAGAAGTAAAGGGGTCTGTGTGCCCTTGCTCCCTATCCTTCTTTCTCTCTTATCCAGGAGTAGGGGGTTGGTGGAAGGGAGGTAGAGGCTTCAATACCACATATAAAATAGAGTTTAAAAACAAGTTTGAACACCTCCCCCTTAGGTTACTTCCCAGCCCTGATATTTTGCCCAGTATTCTTAATTTCATAGCACCCTCCTCACTCATGCCAAGTGGCATACTACCTATCCATTTCTCCATGAGAATTACAAAGATTAATATATACAGAGCTAATTAGTGACTAAGGAAAATAGCATATAGCCGCTATACCCCAATTGCTGCAAGGAAAATCAAAGCCTACGTGTTTTTTATAATATTCAGTAACATTCTCTTCTTAGATACACATTCTGAGAGAAATGGTTGACTCTAGGCAGGAAATATTCAGACAGAAATAAATGGCAAACATACTTGGAGGAAGAAAATGCTACCCACCCCCATTGACAGGCTTCTTTGCTGGAGGTTCCTAGAACACAGAGCAGATTGATGAGAGAGAAGCATGCAAGCTGAGCATCCTGTGATATGGGAGCTATTAAAAGCAGAAAACATTGTGTTTTTATGGGTAGGTTTAAGAGAGATTATTGAGTTTTGGAGCAACACAGCTGTGCAAGGGATATGATCTTATGGTAAGAAGCCAAGGGAAGTGGGCCAAAGTCCATCTCCTGAGTTTCTTACTACAGTCTTCATGGGTGCAAAGGTGAAAGTGGTTCTTTCTTTGATTATAGAAAATGTCTTTGAATGAGTATCTAAGATCTGTTTCAGGGGAAAAGTGAAGGATCAGGGAAGACATCTTTCTGCTTTTGCTGTTTTCCCAAATGATAAGGCCATGTTGTGGGTCGTATATTCTTTTTTTTTTTTTTTTTTTTTAACTTTTTAAGTTTATTTCATTAACTTATTCTTATTACATCTCAGTGGTTATCCCATCCCTTGTATCCTCCCATTCCTCCCTCCCTCCCATTTTCCCCTTACTCCCCTCCCCTATGTCTGTTCCTGAGGGGGCCTCCTCCCCTTTATATGCTCATAGGTCATATATTCTAAATGCCATCACACATGATGGAAGTATATCCAAGTCACGTGGGATGTTGCCAAAGTTAGAACAATTTGAAGATGAAAGTAAATAACATGGTGTGGTAATGTGATTCCAAATTTAAAATTAAAGCTGATGATCCCGCACAGACAGAAATAAATGATAGCTAAGTAAAAATACAGGGAAAATAGACAAATTGTGCAGCTTAATTCTGAATAATTTAGGCAATGTGGAAATCAGGCTGGGCCCTGACTTTAGTCATTCCATATTATGTAAAACAGTGGCTTCAGGATGTGCCTCGCTGTCGTTAGAAGCTTCGTGTTACAAGCACCATTTGTCTCAATTTTTCATGTGTATACAGAGACAGGATGACTGTTAATAATTGTGCATGCAAACCCCGTGATCTATAAAGAACAGACTGATAGTTAATTTATCAGTTATAAGGCATTGTGCATCTATATACTAATCAAAGTAGATTTGGAAATATAAGCATATGTTTGTATTTCAAGCATGTCTGGAAAAACCACAAAGGAAAATAAATCGAACACATCAGACTAAGAAAGGGTAAAAACTCTCTCTTGGATGCCATAAGGAGGTCACTTAATGTAGTATTCTGATGGGAAAAACAATCAACCAGTCATCTGATTACCAGTCAGTGCGACCATCAAGAAATGGACAGGCAGAGAGTTCCTGACTGTCCTAGAGGCTTAAGCTCAGTTGGGGCCCCACTGCTAACAGCAGGTCCTGGCCCCTCACTTTGCCTCTAGGGTCTCTAAGGTCCTGCACTTCATATGCACAGTTTAATTCAACCCTGAGGTTGACCCCAACTTTAGACTCTGGAACTTGAGTCATTGATAGTGTGTCCAGCAACTCTCCAACAGGGTTTGCTACTCCACCTGTACACATAGACTCTCTTACACTTCTCAGTCCTGAGCCTCTGATGTTCATTGGTTCAGTAAGGTTTCTTTAAATTTGAAATTCATGCCAACCTCTTTTTCCCTTTAGTGACTACTCTATCATGAATATATGTTATGAAATATGACATAACACACACATATCCACAGACAGAGATTTGCTGTATGATGTATCATGGGTGATATGAGAATAAGTATTAATAGCTAAAATTGAAATTAAAGAGTCTATATTTTCCAGTAGCCAAATATCAAGGAAAATTGGAACCATTTGGCAATTTGCAGTCAATGAAACCAATGTTTCTCACAGAATAGGCTCATTTCTGGCAGATACTCCAACTAGAGATGTCAGAGTAGCACTTCCTTCTCTTTAGGTATGACAGAGTGTCAGTGTAGTTTCAGCTGGCTTGAACGCACCATGAGGCCCAGGCTGGACTCAAATTTGCAGTAATCCTTCTACCATATTCTTTCAGTTTTGGATCATGGGCATGAGCCACTGCATGCAGCATATATTTACAAGTGTTTTTGAAAATATGAAATGATGCTAATATAAAGTTGAATTTAATGTGCATATTAGAATATTAAAAATTTTTCTTGGAGATTGGTCAATGGACCTTCTTTATTGAAATACCCAATATCGCAGGCAGAAGATAGCCTTGAAGTCAATATTGCTATTCCTGAGACTATAAATTCATATATAATCTGTTATCAATTATTCTTTCTTAAATAATATTTTTATTTATTACTTGATAGTTTCATACATATATGCATTTTATTCATATATGATTTGGTCATGTTCACCCATATTTTCCTTCTTATTTTTAATAGTTCATTGAGTCCATTAGTGCTACCTATGTATCCATAAGTTGTGCTCTATCCACTGGAACATTGTCAATATATGAGAGACCACATCTCTGATCTCTCCGTCTCCGACCTTAGGTAAGGGAGAAGACTCATGTTCCCCTCCCTTATCCATATCAGAATGTTTACTGGCTTCACCTTGTTCAGGTCTTGTGTGGGGAAACAACAGAAGTTTTAAGTTTGTGAGTGCAAATATCCAGTCATGTTCAGAAGATACTATTTTGTTGCAGTCCTATTAGATCTCTGGCTCTTATCATCTTTCTTCCTCTTCAAAAATGTTATGGCACCTTGGAGGGAGGGGTGTATTATAAGTTATTCTTTAAAAAATGCTCTAGACTGACTTTGTATTAGGGCCTTTTTGAAACCCCATACCTCTTAAAAGCATAATGCCTTCTTGCTCCCTCTCTCATAGGCAAGTTCATCCACCTTGTTGATGCAGCCAGTATTACTCCAACTTCTTCAGGATTCTAATATACATGAAAACAAGCAGGTCTCCTGGAGTCCTCCTGGACTGTAGAGCCAGCTTGGCACTGTAGAGATAGCCAGTTGTATAGACTGAAAAGAACTGCTGGGGTCTCAGCCTTTCCCTTGTGAGACAGTGATAGTGGGGCTACCTAGACTGTATTTTCTATCAGTCAATCTAGTAATATCCTCTTAATATAAGTTCTGTTATTTTAGAGAACCATTACTCTTACTGTGCTCATGTATGAAAGTCTCAGAAAATAAAATTAAAAGGAAAAAGCACACAATCCTTGGTAAGTGGACTGTGCTCCCATGGAATGCCCCATATCTAAGGATATGCTGGATGCACAAATTAGACTTGATTCATTTTTTTTTTCAAACTAGTAGAAAAGATTGCTCCTGTGTATAACCTAGGTACTTAATAATTACTGCTACATTAGTCAGAGGAAATCACACAAGGAGAAAAATAAATGCCCATTCAACATGAAAGGCTTTTCAAGAAGCTATCAAATATGCTGGATGTTGAGACATTTTGCTCCTGTGTGACACAGGGTTTTTGTTCTTTTTCCCAATAAGAGCCACAGTCCCTTAGAAGTGACTCTTCCTGGTCACTATATATTTCTCAATAATAATTAATGTTTGCCCAGTGGAAAAGATGTTATTTTCTTTATTTTTATATATGGAACATGAGATGAGAAGTAAGCCATATATGTGCGAACTATGTCCCCAGCATTCGCTACCCTGTGCCTTACTGCCTTTAGTTCTGATTCAAGCATGTGTGCCAAAGTCTTTTCTGCCTTCACACTTGCTATGTCCATTGTCCAAGGAGACCACTCTTATGATATCTTCTTATCATTGAGTTTAATTCACTGTTGAGAAAGGTCTTCTCAGATCTGTTTCTATAGCAATTTTCACATTTGTTGATAGGATAGGATACATGGATAGATCAAAATCCCAAACATTTAACAGCATCCTATACTAGAGCCAAGGATAAGTATAAAATAACGTTGTTTTAAGCAAGTAAAAATATTTTATTAAATATTTACAAATACACACATGTATATCTTGAAGAAGCATCAGAAAACATAGAGAATCTGTTGTTATAGAATGTTGGTAAGACAAAAGGAAGCATATGAAAAAGATTGCCTTTTTGAACTAAAGAAATATAGCCACTTTTCAATTTTCAATAGGATATCTTTAGGAAGTCTACTTATCTAATGCAGTTGAATCTATTTTTAGGTGGTCAATCTTCATAATGATAACATTTCTCAAAGAACCTCAATATGTATTTAAAAACATTTATTTCCCTTTCTCTTAAGGGTCTAATTTTATCTCTATAAGACAAAGCTATAGAGTATCCTGGAACTTGGAACTTCACTTCCCAAGTAAGCTACTCATTATAAATTTAAATACAAGAGTCAGAAGATGAGAAGTAGGAGCAGTTCATCGACCTTCATGTAAATATTACTTCAATGATGAATAGAGTATATGGGCATGCTAGACTGCTAATATTGAGCTGTTGAGTTATGTCCTATGACCACAGAATCAAGAAATCTCTATTGTGATGGACAGATTCTTAATTTCTTCTTGACCTGGATTTTACAAATTGTTTTAGGTTACATAAGTTAATTTTGTGTACCCAATGTCATGTTCAAGCATTGGCTTCCAACACTAAGATGATCCTCTTCTCAAGACACATGTAGCCTTTGGCTGTTTAAGGCTTTTGACTCTCTAGGTTAGAACACACAGTTTACCAGCCAGCGTGGGTTAGACAGCTTGTCATGTGGCATCTGATTAATAGTGATGATAGCCTCTACTTATGGCTCATATAATGCCTAAGGCAGTCATGACAATTTAAAATGTTGTATAATGTTAGAATAACCTTGCTTTTCTGTGAGTCATATACATATTTTTTAATATTGGAGTTTTCTATGCTTTTCATTATTAAAGCCCATGATTTCTTTTCAGCTTGTGGCCTTTGAGCCACTTATATACCTGAGGCATATTATCAGATAATGATTCCCAGATACACACTGTGTAGAGTGTTTCATTTTTTTCCTTTGCAGTTCTTCAGCTAATAACCTCATAGATCACTTTGCTTTGCCTTACTCACTGTACTTGAATAGCATGTTGTTTATTCTATATTTGAATTACCAGTTATTTTTTAAAAATTATCTCATAAATCAAGCTCTTTCACTCTAGTGTATCAGTTTCTGTCAGTTTAATTCCCATTCTTCAATTATAGTAAGTTGACCTCAAATCTTATAAGCATTTTCAATAACTGTCACAGCTATCCAAATAAATATTTTTAAACCATAGCTTTATTATACTGACTGAGATAACTATTCATAGTTAGTTGTCTATAAAATAAAGTCTTTGTAAAGAATTTCACAAATGATTAGGGATCTGTAGTGAAAATGTTGGTTTCTTTAAAAATCCCAATTATGTTATGTGAATATGTTTTGTTTTAATCTCAGGTGAGGGATATGGGACTGCTTTAGATTGTCTACAGCAGCTAAATATAATGTGTCTTGGGCTCTGTCAGGAGTATGGTTTGTGTCAGTTGCAAATAGTTTAATTGTGGGATTTTGAGAAGGTATAAATGCCAGAGCCCAGAGAGGGGCTTTGGGGCACTTCTAAGGAGCAGCTGTTGCTCCTTGCTGCTTCTGGTTTGTCCTGCTGCTGCATTTGCTGTTGCATTTGCCTTTTCTGGTTCACTGGTCGGCTGGTCTGCTGTGATGATAGATATTCTGAAGAAGAAGACTGGATTTGCCCCCAAGGAACCCAGTGCCCCTAATCAGCAAGAAGTAATGTCTATAGATGTCTATACCTACTTTTCCCTCTAAGCTATTTTTTTTCTCCTACCTATTGTTAGGAGTTGTAAGGATTTAAGGTGGAATAAGAATTGAAAAGGAGGTAGAGGTATAAAAATCCAAATAAAATAGATAAGAAAATATGCCAACAGGGCTCAGCACATATAAAAAATGGAAACTTTACTACTTTCCCAGCAATGTAACATTTGCTCCAGTTATGCAGAATTAGAGTTGGGGTCATAGTTATTGTTTCTCTCATTTGTGTGGATTACATATCCTGAATCACAATCCACTGAGGGAAACCAAGCCACGAACTCAAAGTAGGCATGAACATAGGCAAGAACTGATGGAGAGTTTTAGGAGGGATGCTGCTTTATGGCTTGCTCTACATGGCTTGCTCTATCAGCTTACTTAAAGCATCATGGACCACCGTCCAGTTGATGGTCCCATGCACCATAGGCTGGGTCTTCCCATATCAATAACTAATAAAACATCCTACAGGCTTTTTTTACAGCCTGATCTTATGCAGGCATTTTCGCAGCTATGTCCTCCTCTGATATAACTCAAAACTATGCCAAGTTGACATAAAACTAGCCAGCCCCCTAATTATTCTCACACCTTTTTGGGTATCAGGTTCATTCTGAAGAGGATTAATTTTTCTCATCTCTTGACTTATATCTTTTCAGATTCTGACCAAACACCTGTTTAATTTGATCAACTTTTCAATGACTCTGTATTTTAAGTCCTTGCCTGTTCTGTCCTATTCATATTCATTGTTATACTTACTACATCTTTCTCTGTTTTTCTTTTCTCCCTAGATTTGTCTTTGATTGAGGGTGCACAGAGGCCAAGTTTTGTACATTAGTCTATGTTCTCAAGAACTGAAACTACAAAGGAGTAGACAGTCATTAACATTATGTCTTAATATAAATTAATTATTTCATGCTTCTTTTAGAAAATAGCATAATAACTAAGAGCTCTGGGAAAAAGGCAAATAGACATAGATTTAAATCCCAGACCTGACATATATTAGCTGGGTAATTTCAAGCAAGACATACATGAATCTTGGTTTCTGTTCCTCTAGTTACTTTTTGAAAAGTGGCATTAATAAAATGAAGAGTCAATACAGAGCTGGAAGAAAATCTTTAAGAAATTTATCTAAGAAAAAGTCTTCCACGTAAAATATAAGACAGACTCAATATAGCTGAATGATACAAGCAACCCAATTAAAATCTACAAGTGGTTTGAATAGACATTTAAGTAATCAAAGAAGAACTAAGAATAGCAAATCAGCACAGAAAGAAATGTTACAGCTCCTCATGAAAGAAATTCTGGAAATGCAAATTAAAACCACAATGAGACACCATAAACACTCATTAGAATAACTTTATACTAAAGTAAAAAAAAAAAAAAAAAGCCTAACAAAATGATATTTCACTCAGTATGTAGAATAAGTAGTTACTGATCACTGTTGAGAAAAAAATGCTATGTTACTTTGGCCAACAGTTCAGTAGTTTCTAAAAATTTAAATATGCACCTACCTTCTATCTATCTATCTATTCCATCCGCAAGGTTTACTAAAGGAACACTAGGATAAAGATGCTCTTTCCAAGGTTAGTGAGAATGTTTATGGGGCTCTATTTGTCATAGTCCAAACCTTGATACATTCCAAATGACTATCAACAGTTAGATGTTAGATGAAGCAATAAAACCAAAGCATATAAAAAGCAGTTGTAGATCTATTCAGTGGATGGTAATTCAACATTGAAAAGTATTGTCAAGACACACAGCTCCAATTAATATGAAAACCATTATGCTCAGTGAAAGAAATCAAGTAGAAATAAGTCATCCTCTACATTTTATTTATGTCAGATTATAGAAAACACAATATACTTTTTTTTTGTCACAGAAAGCATATCAATAGTTTCATGGAGATGAGAGTGAAGAGAGTTGAATACAAAGGCACAGGAAAATGTTATAGGGAGCCATGTGTGGTGATGTGTATCTTTCACCCCCTGTATTGATTCCTGGAACTTGCAGGCCAGTCATATTAACCTTGGTTCAGGTTCAGTGAGAAACCCTTTTTTAAAAAGTAAGGCTAAGAAGTGATTGAGGAAAACTTTCTGATGTTTTCCATAGCCCTAAATACACCAGAACAGGTTTGTGAATGCCTCTCTCTCTCTCTCTCTCTCTCTCTCTCTCTCTCTCTCTCTCTCTCTCTCTCTCTCTCTCTCTTTCTTCCTCTCTCTCTCTCTTTCTTCCTCTCTCTCTCTCTCTCTCTCTCTCTCTCTTTCTCTCTAACACAGACACACACAGACAGACAGACACACACACACACACACACACACACACACACACAACAACAACAAAACAACAACAAAAGTAGGCAAAATGAAGACCTTCCAGACAAATAGGTGCTTAGTAAATTCAATATCAGCAAAGAAGCTACACAATAAGAGGAAAGTTTTAGGATGAAGGAAAATGTTCATAGATAAAAGCCTGTACCTGCCTGGGATTGTGTGCAGGACACTGAATAGTAAAGATCATTTTCACAATGTCCTAGGAATATGTTTATTTGAATAATAAAAGAATGAAGGCCACCTGAGACTTGTAAGAAATGCAAACCCATTTACAGCAGTAGTTACAATAAACCAAAAGTTATTAAATTACTTTATTTAAAGGGCATTGACTGTCAGACTAAAAAACATAGTCTCAAATAAATGTTATTTATAAAGATATAGTTATGCTGAAATAAAACAATAGGAGGTGGTATACCATAAGTTTAAATCACAATTTTAATGTGTCTGAATTGAGATCCATCAAACAGACTACATAGACAAGGAGTGGTTATTTGTTTGAGAATTTATTAAATATTTATTATGTACTTTGATCAAATTCTTTTTTATTTCACCCCTTCCAATAATTCTGCCCCCCAATACTGTATGTGCTCTTTTTATGTTCACATTTATTGTTTGAGAACTTCATATAGTATATTTTGATCATTGTTATAACCTGCTTAAACTCTATAGCCCTCCATTGAGACCTATTACAGTTCCTAGCATAACTGTGCTTCCTCTGCTAACTCTAGATATTTCCCTTAGCATATCAGAAGTGATATACTTGATTATAAGGTGAACTTAACTCTAAGTTTCGAGGCTCCGCCTTCCAATGATTATGTCTCTATGTTTTTTCCCTAAATTTTGTATATTTTGTTACCTCGATCAAATTAAAGGTCAGTTACAAATGCTTTGCCTAGCTAGTCAAAATGATGCAATGTTGCTCCCTACACATGGAAACCTGGTTGTTATCTAGCTGTGGTTTTGATTTTGTTAGCTGGTTAATACCTGCTTTTTTTGGGTTTTTTGTTTGTTTGTTTGTTTGTTTTTATCTAGTTTTGCTACCTGCTTGCTACTTGGTTACAGTTTTCCTTATAAATAGCCTGCTTTAGAAGCAGACCAACATCATAGCCTGGCTCCTGAGCTCAGACTGTGGCCCTGACCAGTCAATTTATATTGAGCTTGTGTCCAGTTTATGTTCAGTTTTGTTCAGTTTTAGCGCAGCGTTCAAAGAAACTTCTGTCAGTCTGAGTCTGGAGTTTGAGTGGTCATTGTGTGGCTGTTCCTGAACCCTAACAATCATATTCTTTCTATTTCAACTCCTCCCAGATCCTCTCCCTTTTCTGTTCACCCAACCTCATGTTCTCTCTCTCTCTCTTAAAAACAAAAGCAAAAAAGCAAACACAAAACACCAGCAACAACAATAAAGCATGGAGTCCAATTTGTGTTTGCCAAAATGTTAGCTCACCAGGTGGATTACAAAAATCTTAAAAATATGTAACTGGATAAGACAACTTCATAGTGCTTAAAATAATAAAAAAGTACTAAAAGGATGTAAAAGCCCTCAATTTCACTCGACTGTTATAGTACCTTCTTGTATAATTGTTTTCTGCTGGACAGTGAGTTAGTAGGACAAAGCATGTGGTGCTTGAGATGTCAAGTGACACTTCAAGAAGCAGAAAGAACAGCATTGCCAAGTCTGCTTATAGGTCCCGTAGATTAAAAACTGTAATTGGCCATTGATTTAGCTCATGTCAACTTTTGAATGGAAAAATCCCAGTTATGGTGAAATTGGAGGGTACAAGCGTAACTGCAATAAGCTATAGAGAAGAAAGATTGAGAAAACGTTGTTCCGACAACTATCTTGATTTACCAAAAACAATTCCTAACGAAGAGAAGTAGAAATAGGCTAGTATCTGATAAGGGAGGTTGGATTAAAAGTAGTTTTCAAGGTGGAGAAATAATAGCATTTGAATACAACAATGAAGAAAGCCTAATTTAAAAAACAACTAACAACTCATAGATGATGGCAGATGATTGGTTGAAAGGTGTCTGTGAGTAGCAAAGGGTGCAAGAACACAACAACAACAACAACAAAAACATAAAGAGGGGTTGTCCTTACTCATACAACAGGCAGCCCTGTTGAAACATATAGTGTTTGCAAAAGAAAGGAACTTGAGAAATTCTTTTCTGATTGATTAATCAGGCTGAGAATGAAGATAGTGAAAGGGAATTAGAAGTCTGACGGTTCAGGAGAGAAGAGGAGGTAAGATGTCATCATTTGAGAAAATAGGGGACTGAATGGAGTAGAAAAACAGAGTGTTTGGGTTGGATGCCATTAGCAGCCCAGTTAAGGTTATTAATTATGAATGTGTGAGTAAACTCAGGTAATTGGCTTTCTCAAAAAATGTTCACCTGAGCAGGCACAAGTAGAAGTAGGCAGAGAGTTAGCTATGCCAGGATTGGAGCATTGACACACATGCAATAGAAGGGAGTCAATAAGATTGGCAGTGGAATTGTAGGGAAGAAAGGAATCAAGGTGAGTAATTAGAATTATAGGTTTTCAATTCATAAACAAGTTGAACCAACAAGTGGCAACCTTAGTAGGAGGGCACAGAGAAGGTAAGGGATACTATCAGAAACAAGCATGATAGGATTTAGGCTTGTGGAGCGATTTCCATTGTTGCCATTTTTTAACTAAAATGGAATGAGTGTCAGAAATAGTTTGGGGATAATGAAACAAATGTTAGGATTTGAACAATATGATAGGCAGATTTGGGCCCAGGGGTCCCGCTCAAACTAAGGCACCAGCCAAGGACAATACAGGAGGTAAACTTTAAACCCCTTCCCAGATCTAGTCAATGGTCAGAATATTCTCCACAGTTGAGTGGAGAGTGTGATACGACTATCTCACGTACTCTGGTGCCTCACATTTGACCATGTCCCCTGGAGGGGGAGACCTGGTGGCACTCAGAGGAAGGACAGCAAGTAGCCAAGAAGAGACTTGATATCCTATGAGAATATATAGGGGGACGTAATCCCCCTCAGGAACAGTCATAGGGGAGGGAATAATGGGAAAATGGGGGGGGGGAGGAATAGGAGGATACAAGGGATGGGATAAACATTGAGATGTAACAAGAATAAGTTAATAAAAATAAAAATAAAAAAATTTTAAAAAAAGTAACTTCTATGAGTGTTGGCAAGTCTTGCAGTAACAGGTTAAAGTAGAAGTAAGGAAGGTTTGAGTGATAACAAACCAGGCATAACATGCTCAGCTCTAAGGTTGTTATAACTGGGGATCTGACAACATGGAATTAACATATAATGTATAGAACTTGGGAAAGGAAGAGAAAAGTCTAGGAAAGACAATAGGATGAAGATGATTTCACATTACTTCTGGGCTCGGAAGTAGATGTTTATAAAGTACAAGTTTGGGAAGAAAAGCAGTCACCCAGAGAAGAATCAGAGGACAGGGATAGTCTCAGGAAAAAGCCGAGCTTCAAATGTGTTCCTGATGACAGAACACTCTTTGTCTAAAAATAGCCCAGGAGAGAGTCTGCTTTTCTGGCTGCTGAGGATGCTGTCTACTCAGTCTCAACACTTCATGTGGAGCTGAGAGGAGACTCGCTCTGAATCTCCTGCACCCTCAGCCAACCCCACAGCCACACTGCCGCATCACTGACAACCAGAAGACTTCATGCCTTTTGATGAGCCTGTGTGGTGAGCAAGGTCTCTCTCTCTCTCTCTCTCTCTCTCTCTCTCTCTCTCTCTCTCTCTCTCTCTCTCTCTCTCTCTCTCTCATCTCTCTCTCTCTCCCTCTCCTCTCTCTCTCTCCTTCTATCTCTGTCTCTCTCTCCCTCCCTCTCTCTCTCTCTCCTCTCCTCTCCTTTGATCATCTCTTTCTCTTTCTTCCTTTGAAGCTATTTCTTAATCACCCAACCAACTCAATTTCTCCTCCTTTGAGAGAAAAAGGTATCCAAAGAAATTATGAGACAGTTCATGACAGTTAAATGAGAAACCAAGAACCTGGAGCAGGCGATTGTCTAATACTCCTGAAAATGCCAACTGGGATGTGATGAATCCTAAGGTAACCAAAGAGAATTGTCAACTCGTTTTCATCCAGAATCAAAGAACAGCCATATCTCTCAGTGGGCATTTCAGAGAATTATTAGGAAGGCCTAAATGGGCAGCTGAGATGTGAAAAGGTCCCAGAAAAAGCATGTTAGTTTCTTGCTCATTTCCCTGTCTGGTTGGTGGGTTCATTTACTTCATGGTTTCTGCTGTTGCTGTCATCTCTCACTGCAATCAACACACCAAGCAACCAGTGAGGTGGAAAAGACAATTATTCTTTTACATTTGTGTTTGAAGAACCATCCAACTGTGAGCGACAGAGTAGTGACAAGAAATCCCTTGTTCATTTTTCTTACCAATGCTTCATTTTCTATTGTGTGTTGCATATAACAGAAGAAAGAATTATTAGAAAAACAACTAGATGACAGGTTTATTCTTCTAAATTTTCTCTCTTGACAAGCAAGTCCCTTCATGTTCTCCCACTAGGTCTACATGATGAAAAAGATGTAGCTCTCATCTTGAAGAAGTTTGTTGCACAGCAGAACAGGGAAAGAAGTTGCAACTTTCCTGAATGATGGTCAGTGATGGTGAGTGATGGGACTGAAGTGAATACCACACTAGAGACACAGGCAGCAGTGGACACTCATCTAAGACTTCAGGCATTAGGAAGTACTTCTGAAAGGTGGGGACCCAGGTTTGACAATTGCAGAAAGCAAAACAAATGGAAGCTATGAATGGTAATATGTTTTCATTTCTCCTGAATGAGATTTTACCTATTTTGTTCATTGCTTTTTTTCCATTAAAACAATGCCCTACTGGCAACAAATCCAGTGGGGATTTGGATGTTGAGTGTTCAACAAGCACAAATATTGATGGGTTTGCATCCTCACCTCATCAAACAAATATAATGAATTCCTAGCCAGAAATACCTCAAAACTTGAATTTAGTTACAAGTGTTCTTGGAAAGGAAATCAAGTTAAAAGGAAGTCATTAGCATAGGATTTAATCAAGTATGGCTGACTTTCTTAGTAAAAGGGGAAATTAAGAGACGGACTCACATTTCTAAAGAAGCCCTGTAAGGAAGGCAGAGATCAAAGTGACAGCCACCAAAGACAGCACATGTGGAGTAGAATTGATCTGAGTCTACGAGACAACATGCATTTTCTGTGGGTGGTGAAATAAGAGAACTGCGACTACTCAAGCCCTTTGGATCTCAGAAGTTTCATAAGTGAGTCCAAGGCATCAATCATACAATCATACAACTATTGATACTGTTGCATTTTGGTTTTGTATTAGCCTGATTATAACTGTTCCCTGGTTTTTCCATTTTGAGATAAAACTTTATGTAATGCATTTTGTATTTTATAGGTCACAGTAGGAGACTGGGTATTTCAAAGAGACTTTGACCTTCCAGTATTTAATTTTATTACTTTTAATTAGTAAATGTATTACTTTAATTTCATGTGGGTCGGTGTGTGGCTGTATGCACGTGAGGGCAGGTGTCCATGGATAGCAGAAGAGTGTTTGATCCCTTGGAGATGGAATTACAAATGATTGTGAGCTTCTGGACATAAGTGCTCTGAACTCCGGTCTTAAACAGAGCAGCAAATGCTATGGTATGTAATATTACGTTATATCATATTATGCTATCCTATCTTATGCTATGCTATGCCACGCCATGCTATGCCACGCACACGCCACGCTATGCCACGCCACGCCACGCCACGCCACGCCACGCTATGCCACGCCACGCTACTCCATGCCACGCTACGCTACGCTATGCTATGCTAAACTGTTGAGCCTTATCTCTAGCTGGGGACGTTGAACTTCTAAGTGGTGGAATTTTATTCAATGTGGGACTTTTAAAAGTTGGGCAGTGTTTTATATCGCAGCACTAATATTTTCATGAGATCTAGGGACAGATAGGAACTGAAAGTTTATGATTGAACAATGATGAGTTTGTGTTTCAAGTTGACAAGGTATTGATTAGCCTTTCTCGACTTACCACAAACTGGGGTCACATGGGAAAAGGAAATCTCAACTGATAAATTGCTCCCTGAGATTGGCCCTCAGGCATGCCTTTGGGAGCATTTTCTTGATTATTAATCGATATGGCATGGACCAGTCCACTGTGAGCTATGCCTCCCCTGGGTTGTGTGAAAAAGCAGACTAAGCCAGCCAGCAGGCAGCTTCACCATGTGGTCCCTGTCTTTGTTCCCACTGGAGATTCTATCCTGACTTCCCTTAGTGCTGGGCTATCATATAGATGTGTAAGTCCAATAAATTCTTTCCTCCATAAGTTGATTCTTGTCATGGTGTTTATGATAGCAACATAACCCAAACTAAGACAAGCTCCGTAAAAGCAAACCGTTGTAGCAATAATTATACCCTTGCGTACCTTCCGTCATGTGGCCCAATGCCAATTTTAAAAGCACATTTTTTTCTGACCTCTTCTGTTTCTTTGTTTTGAATGAATTTTCCTTGCTACTTTGAAATCCCTGTGACTCTTTATTTCAATTATTCAAATAGGAGGCCACAAATCAGGAAATAACTAGCCAATACTCCAATCACAGATAACACTTATAACTTGGCTTTTTATTAGTGTTTGGCCACCTACCCATTTTATAAAATTGCAATTTTTTTTCTCCAAGTTTCAAATGTCATAATCCTCCTTACAATGCAATTACTTAAGGACGCTGATATGCATGTACAAGCTGTGATTGAATACTTTGTGCAAATGGTCCCTGGAGGATTAAATGAAATGATTTGCACAAAATACAAAGCTGATCCAGAAAAATATCTTAATAACTGGCATTTGAAATACAATTTAGTTTAGCATGAGAAAAATATTTGAAATCAAACATTATGAACTTACTAACTTCTTGACCTTGAGAAAGTGACTTAATGTCTCCACATTCAGGGAGATTTGAGAACAGACTTCTTCAGTTCTTGTGGCACCATCCTGCTATGTTATAAGCATGACTACATAAAACATAAAAAAAAAAATCTCTTAACATGATGATTGTCATAGCACAGGATGGAACAATAGATTAATTATCACTTGTTGATTATTGGCTTTCTCTTGGTTACCACCAGAACTAGAGCATAAGACTCTGTTACTAGAAACATCATGTAATTTTCCTGCAAGATATAGAGAAATCAAATTGGAATCTTCCTTCATTATGGCTAGTTTCCATAGTGCTGGAGATGCTAGGCATGATTTGTGGAGAAAAATCTTCAGCAGTCTTCTCTAGCTGTGAACCCTATAGACTATAATGCCAATCAGGGAAGATATGTCTACTGGCGCTGCAATGGTGTGGAGGTTATCAGGGTAAACAGATGCTATCCTAATGGATGTTAAGCTCATTCCACAGGAGGAACATATGCTGGGTACTGTAAACCTGATCAAAACCTTTGCTAGGGAGGTCATAGGACCTATGGTAGAACCCACTATGCTTATTTGGGTAAATACACATGGTTTCATATTGCCTTCTAAGTATTTGGGTTTATACCTATACCTCAGTGCCACTCTCAGTCTTTTTTTTTTAAAGTTATTTTTTTTAATTTATTCAGATTATAACTCAATTGTTATCCCATCACTTGCACCCTCCCATTCCTCCCTCCCTCTTGCTGCCACTCTCAGTCTTGCTCAGAGAAGCTTCTAAGATACCTCAAAAAACAAAAACAAAACAAAACAAAAAACAGGTCCATCAACATCCTAACATGGAAGGAGAAATTCATAAGCTTCCACCACTCCCAGAAGCGGTATAGGCAGTTAAGTTAGCACAAGAAGAAATTACACAGGCAACCTTAATTAAACATTGTGGGTCACACACATACACAAAGATAAAAGTAGGAGGGGAATTTGAAAAAAACGGAATTTGTTGGAATAGGGAAAAGGATAAAAAAGAATAATGGAGTGAAGGAGCCACTGACCAATGAATGATGGTAGAAAGGAAATAGTAAGTAAGTAATAAATAAATAAAAGGAAATAAACTCTCAAAGAATAGGTAACTACAAATATCATGGCATACACTAGGGTAAACTAGAAAAGTAAGATGTCTTTAAAAATGAGAAAGTCATCTACTCTTCTTGGGAAACACATAAAATGAGTGAATCTATTGCTGTTAGGTAGCAAAGAAACTATCCAATTCACATGGGCACACTAATAAGAGTTAATTTCCTAAGCAAGTGTCTAGGATGATGGTTCTTGCACAGATAGCACAGCTTTACTTCATTCAGTGTGACTCTGAAATCTCTAGGGCCTCCCTTCTTCTTCTAGGCAACAGAAGAAAGATGAAATAGTGAGAACAAGGACAAGGGGAGAGAAGAATAAGAATGAGTTAGAATAGGAATAAAATACTTAAAAACTAATATATAAGAAAGAAGAAGAAAAGAGGCAGAAGGAGGAGAGGATGAGGAAGAAGAAGAGGGGGAGAAGAAAGTGGAGGTAGAAGAGGAAGGAGGAGGAGGAGGCATGCCTATATTCTAAAAGTTCAAATCCAGCTTTTTGGCTTTCAGCCCAGAGGAGGCGACAATATAACTTTGTAACTCTTGTGGTCATTCTGAATCCAAGTTCACGGTACACCAGCCACCTCCACCACAGTGCCCATGGTCAATTCCAACTAGACTAAAGTCATGTACTTGAGGCACACCAAGGAGAGGTCAGCCCACATCTGCCTTGGACCCCAATACCAGTCTTCTGGATCTGTTTCAAAATAAATAAATAAATAAATAAATAAACAAATAAATAAATAAATAAAAAGTTGGTGGTGCCATTGCCAAGGCAACTGGTGACTGGCAAGTTCTGACGATTACAGTGAAACTGACAACAGAGGACACACAGACCAAGAAGGAGGTGGTGCTGTCTGCCTCTGCCCTGATCATCAGAGCTCTCAAGGAGACATCAAGAACAGAAAGGAGCAGAAGAGCGTTAAAAGACAGCAGCCAGTGCTACAGCAGGGTTCTGAAATGAGGATTGATGGGTCACATGTCACCAAAGTGAAGACACTGACCACCAGCTGGTGTTTAAGCAACTGATCCCCCAAAGACCTCGAGCCACCTATTTATACAATCACAAGCCTCCTTGCCTGAGCGGTGTTATTATTTTTCTTTTTGAAGAAATGATAAAATCAGCATTATAGACTTTCCATCATTGCAAAAGCCCCTAACAGTTTCCCTTCCTCCTTCCCAATTCTGCTGGGTCAACACCCTCTAACTGTTTTGTACTACAAAGCACAATTTTGGCAAGCCAACAATAAATATTTAGCCAGGCATGTCTTGTGGACATGAGCATATACACAGCTGGCAGCCAATGCAGTTACACAGTTATGCAAGGCTAGAGGCAGACTAACCATTTGTGGATATATTTCCAGTTATCACATAGCACCCCATTGTCATATATTTTTAATTGCAGACAGAGACATGCTCATTATACCAAACAACCTTTCTTGATAAACATGAATTCATCAATTCTTGATACCATCTTTCCAAAAACCATGTTTTAAGTCTCTCTTGATCAGACACAACCTCTGTAAAACAGTTAAGCAAGCAGTACTCACTGCCCTCCACACTGCTACACACACACTTACTTAGTGTGACTGTTGCTATTTATCTAGAGACATTGTTATGTGGCTCAAAATACCCATAGTTAATGGTCACATATGGAGGATCAAAAGAGGTAACTGAAGGGTGAATGGGGGCTTTACCCTAGAAAAAGTTTTGAGCATGATCCTTGCCTTGTCTGTGACTGATGAAGTGAAACAAACTATTGCCATGAGCATAAACAGCATAGCAAAGGGAGGAGAGCTTGTAACAAAAACAACCTAGGCAACAAGCGTAGAGGTCACCAAAGTTCACCAGAGGTCCTTGACAAGTGGGAAGGGGCTTCTGTGGGACTTGCCACATGGAGTTCCATCAGTGAAGCACTCATATGCCATTCCCTGCAAATGGTGCGTGGCCACCCAATGACATCATAGATGACATCAGCAATGGTGTAGTGGAATGCTCAGCTAGTTAATAAGCAACAAGATAAAAATATTTCAATAAAAGACCATTTGATTTAAAAAAAAAAGTTCAAGTCTGGAGGAGTTGAACTGCTTTGGCTCATGTACCTACTGATATGATTATTTAATAAGGATGCAAAAGGAACATGAAATTCTGTCCCTGGTTCTACAGATTCCTACCACCCATTAACTGTGCAAGGAGGAGTTGTAATTGATCATAGAGCTACACTCACATTCACTAGCCCCTATTCTCATAGCTCCAAATTGGAACTCAAGAGTTCTGGACCACTTTCAAAACTACTGTCTGGGGGATAAATAGATGATCCAGTGATAAAACATGTTTGCTGTTCTTCCTGAGGAACCCAGTTCTGTTCCAAGCACTACTGCTTGGCACCTAACACTTGCATGTAACTGTAGCTCTAGTGCATCAGATGCCTACCCTATCTCTGTCTCTGTCTCTCCTCTCTCCTCTCTCTTACACACACACACACACACACACACACACACACACACACACACACACACACACACTTTTTAAAAGGCTACCACTGCTCTCAAATGAAGCATACAATGTTGCCTGCTGTGGGGAGAAATAGGGAAGGGGCCATTTTATTAAGCCCTATTTCAGAGTATGGTTAGTAATGAAGGATTTCAGAATAGTCTTTCAATAGAATTTCAGATTATTGCTAAAATGTTTTTGCAAAGTTCCACTTCTACTCAAGCATAACAGGTGAGGGCTGAACATAAAACTGCAGAGAGTTGCTTGGTGCAGCCATGAGCATCTGAAGTTATCAGGCATGGCTGAGTTTTACAATTTTCATTAGTTTGCTTGACAGAAGATTGTTAAAAGCAAGCTGAACGTTTAGTAGCACCACGTGACTTCTGGAAGACCTTTTCCTAAGACTAGCTAGGTCAGCAGTGGCTACTGAACAGCTTTCTTTTGTATACAGAGTTCAACATTTCATTGCTAAAAATGGTGTTCATTGAGATGCAGTACATGGTTTACAGATTTGTGAGAAAGCTGCCAGGATATGGATGCATTTTCTAAGAATTAATAGGCACAGCCAAATGGCTTTGTAGGTGATCCCATGCCCATGGGAAGAATTCAGAAGCTATCAGAAGAAAATATACCACCATCAGCATTAATTTCCTAAATCTAACTATTCCATGACAAAGGAGAACCAGCAGAAAATGTCTTTCTAGAATAATTAAACCGACTGCATCCCACTTAAAACTAAAGTAATTCCTTGTATTAACGTTATTACATTATGATATTTGTTTCTTTGTTCTGAGTTAGGGTCTATATATCCAAAACTACCCTCAAGCTTACTCTGTAGCTGAGGCTGACTTTGAACTTCAAATCCTTTTGCCTCCAGTTCCCCTGTGCTGTGATTAGAGGCATGCAGCACCACACCAGATTATACCATTCAGAGTCAGAGCCCAGAGCATTCATTGTTCAAACTAAGCAAACACTCTGTCATTTGCGTTACATACTCAGCTGATAGTTACATTTTTTTTTTTTAACAGAAGTGCAGGCTTCCTCTTGTTTCCTAGATGACTTTTTTTAGCACATAAAATTTAAGCAAGTAGCATTGTTTCTTTTAAACTATGGCGATTAATAAGTAAAGAAACCACCATGTGGAAAACATTTGCTATGACTCAAGAGCTGCTTTACTGATGCTCCTTAAAACTGTATTCTGTGAATACCGGGGGGTGTAGTGCAGTTGGGAGGGTGCTTACCTGTTGAGAATTTAGCCCTGAGTTTCATTCCTAGCCCTGAATACACCGGGGCTCTATCCCCTCACCCAATTTTTAAAAATCTGTGTAATGTTAATGGAAGTTTTCCTAGAAACAAGCTGTACCGTACCATCCACTGAATCATCTGAAAGGCTGATCAACTTATAAGCTTGCCCTTCTGAAGTTCAAGGTTATCTTACACTACATAGCAAGTTCAAGACTAGCCTTGGACACTTGAGAGCCTGCCCCCTCACAATTTAAAAAAGAACATTTTCCTAGAAGGAAGCTGTACCTTCTGCTAAGTCATCTAAAAAGGCTGAATAACTTCTAAGAAGTCATGAGTATGGGGAAGTTGAACTGCTGCAAGTCTAGAATGTAATGACAATTTATTCTGTGCTATATTTAGCCCCTATGTTGCCATTTCTTGCCTACCTGTGTCTTACCTAACATTCTACAACTAACAGACAAAAACCTTTTGGAGTACATTGACTTCATAGGTTTTTGTTGTTGTTGGTTGTTGTTGCTGTTGTTGTAGATTGTTGTTGGTGTTTATTTGTTTTGTTTTTACTGAGGAGCATCTGTGGCCTGTAGCACAGGACTCTCTGCTTTACTTTGACACTTACATAATGTTTCTATGAATGTATTTGGAATGCGTCTTGGTTTATGACTTTGTTCCTTTCCTATAAAACATGAAATCACGTCAACTTTGGGATTTGGGGTTATTCTGGGTCACTGTAAGTAATATTTGGCTTCAAAATAAACTCCTATTCCTTTTGAGTTGAGAATTGTGTTTTATTATGACTACAAAAATACAAAAATAAGGCATCTGTAATTTTATGAGCAAATATTATGAAGGCTTATAGCCATATAATACCTAAAATCAAAATTTTCTTCATTATTTTAATACAGAAGCTCATAACATTAAGCAGCATTTAAAAATCTAAAGCTACTTAATTATTTCATTAGAATTCTTTGAATAAAAATTTTAACATTGAAATTTAGTATAAAAGTATAGTATCAAAATAAACCATGAGAATGAACATAGCAAAATTAGTCCCAGTGTGAGGCACTTACTGGGAACAGGATTTGCAAATGTCCATGAAATGGTTGCTAAATCAAACGAGGTTAGTAGGATTTCATAAAAATAGTTCTCTTTTATACAACTAAATCTAAAGCATTTCAAATGTTGTAGGTACAGGAAATCAAGTTATAATCTACCAATGTGACCCTAAACATTTAATGCAAGGTTAACACTTCATGGTAAGAAAGGAAGGTCTTATTACCAACAACAAAATACTAGATGATAAGTCTACATGATAAATTACAAGAACGAATTTTACATTCCTGTCTTAGTTAGGAATTTCACTGGTGGAAAAAATACTATGAACAAAACAACCCTTATAAAAGAAAACATTTCATTGGTGCTGGCTTAAGTTTCAGAGGTTTAGTCCAATATCATCATGGTAGGAACTATGGCAGTGTCCGGGTACAGGTGGTTTTGGAAAGGAGCTGCGAGCTCTACACCTTGGTCTGCAGACAGCAAAAGGAGACTGTGTGTCACACTGGGCAGAGCTTGAGGAGCTTGGGCTTCTACCTCCTCCAACAAGGCCACACTTCCCGCTGGTGCCGCTCCCTGTGGCCAAGCGTTCAAACACATGAATCTCTAGAGGCCATTCCTAGTTAAGCCACCACAATTTCCAAAATAAAACTTCTGCTCATTGTCAAGAAAAGAAACAGAACAAAAATTTTATAACTTTCATGCTATAGAAGTAGA
The DNA here is from genome assembly GCF_903995435.1 of Acomys russatus. Classification (NCBI taxonomy): domain Eukaryota; kingdom Metazoa; phylum Chordata; class Mammalia; order Rodentia; family Muridae; genus Acomys; species Acomys russatus. Next base: position 19,648,340 of record NC_067159.1, read on the forward strand.
AGTCACAAACATAAAACAGTATGGAGATTATTATAATAATTTTATAATAGTCACCACCTTCCCAGTTTTCCTTTTAATTCTTTTTTTTTTTTTTTTTTTTTTTTTTTTTTTTTGGTCTTTCAAGACAGGGAATCTCTGTGTATCCTTGGCTGTTCTAGACTTGCTCAGTAGACAGGCTATCGAGACCAGGACTTGAATGCGCAGTGATCTGTCTGTCTCTGCCTCCCGAGTGCTGGGATTAAAGAAGCGCACTACCACAGCCTGGCCTCCTTTTAATTCTTATAAAACATAAAAGGTGTGGTAGAAAGAAATTTGTTGCTGAGTTTAGGGAGTTATACACAGTGTATGACTATGGTGAAACCATTTACACTACAACTCCCCATTACTAGAGATGGGAACAAAGTTTGGGTTGGACAACTATTCTCTCTATTGCTCTAGTACTCAATGACTCTAGTTCGATGACCTTGAGAGGTAAGGGTCATTTCCTTCAGGCTAGAGATAGACCAGCAGTCAAAAGGTCCCAGAGACTCTCCAGTTAGGGTACAGAAATGAGAGTCTATCCAGGAGCAAATAGTGAGGCAATCACTGTAACCACACTTTTTAAGATTATATGGAAACTCAGCTCAATGTTAAAACCAGTAGACAGTCCTGGTAGTCTCATGTAGTGTCCTGATGTTGGGTTATGAGAGAGACACTTTCAATCACAGCAGAAAAAATTAAATAAATAGTGAAAGCAAGCCACTTACTACTGAGAACAGGCAATCCTTCACAGATGATTGGTTTTTGTACATGTCATCTCATTAACTTTTTCACCCAATCATAAAGTAATGTTTTCCTTGCACATTGGCAGTGCAAAAACCATTACTTTCCAGCTAAGCCAAGAGACATATGTGAAAAATGAGTTCAAGAAGAGCCATTTAGAGTTTTATTGATTTCCCCTTGTGCATTAAAGTAGTATGAATTCATATTTACTAAATGGATTATCATATGAAGCCCAGAGAACTGGAGAAATAAATTTGTTATTCTACTCTAAGATTCATCTTTCATGAAAGAAGCCAGGTGACTGCAAATAAACATATTCTAAATGCCATTCCAAAATCAATAGTAAAGTTCCATATAAAGCCTAGGCGTATAGACTCTTCTATCTTGGGGGCTCAGTTGTCACTACTGACCGCATGATAAATGCACATCTGAAACATTTATTTCCACGACCGTCAGCCCATGTTCTCTTCTGAGAGGGGAATTTGCAAAGTCAAAAGAAACCATGCCAAAATGTCTCTGATTTTAGTATTTTCCTCTTAATCATGTCAAGCAGGCATTAAACCATCTGGCCCTCTGTCCACTAACAAACATCCTTGGTAGTAAGGAGCCACCTCTCAGAGCTTCAGAGTTTCTTTGTTTCCTGTAGAAAGGCCTTGATTTTACCTGATATTGTAAAACTAGAGTCAAACTATACTGGTTTAAGCAACTATCCCTGGCTCACAAGAGAAATGAATGAAGACTGACTGAGATGTGAATGGATTCTGCAAAGAATGTAAAAAGAACTTCAGTTATTTGAGATTAGGAAACACAAAGAATTCTTTCCCTTCATTCTTCTCCAACATGGAAGGACTTGGCCAATTCACAATTCCATCCCAAAAGAGCCATAAAGAACATTTTTTTTGGACTAAATTCCTCTCTAATCCTGACCACCCATTCTAGTTACTCAATTGATGGAGCTACTAATTGAAACTTTTGAGGGGTTAAGCAAATATGCAAAATAAAGCAATTCCCAACTTCCAGGTAAAATTTAAGTCTCGCAATATATTTTCCACTCACTTTAAATGTAGTCGAGCTTGTATCATGTCAAAACAAGGAAAAAAAATCACTCACGTCCTATCGCAGATATGCTAGGCAGGGCTCTCTAGGGGGAACTGAACCTAAAGCAATTTCTAAGAGTGTGATGATTTCAGGTTGACAGTGAGGGTTCGTTGAATTGTCAGGGTGACACTGGAGTTATCTGGGAAGAGAGTCTCAAGGAGGATGGTCTGCGCTGGTTTGGCATGTGGGTATGCATTGATGAGATTGTCATAATTAAGTTACTTGATACAGGAATACTTAGCTCCCTGGGAATGCGATGTGACTGGCTGGTTTTGAGTCCTACACAATGATGGGCAGTGAGCTGGAATTGTACATCTTTTCCTTTTAAGTTGTTTTTGATGTTTTTTTTAAAATTACATCCTTATGACTATCATGTGACACCCTAGTCAAAAGGAAAGGTGTCATTAGACAGCATGGAACACTTCCAGTAGAGATCTTTTCACTGCTTTGTGTGAACCGACATATCGGAAAAAGTGTCTTGATCCCAGTTTTCTTTTGTTCAATAATTACTAAGCCTCATGAAACTGTTCCCACCTTGAAATATAGTGATTTGGGCAAGCTCATTCTGTGTGCCAGGGTCATGTGTACTTACTTGGCCTCTAACAAATTCTCTTACTTCCCTTGAAGTGAGAACTGTGTTTCTCACCAACATTGCCAAATTGAGGACATTTCTGGGTAGCTTTTCATAGTTAGTTTTAATTTAACTCCATTGAGACCAAATAAAACATCTTCAAATATTTAAATAATTTGATATTTATTTTTATGGTACAGCTATGGTCTATTCTCAGGAACATTCCATATGTAATTATAGAAAAAAATGGTATTCTACAGTTGTTTACTATAATGTTCTATTAATACTACTTTTTCCAAGCAATACTGCTCTATTCTTATATTTTCTTGTTAATTTTATATTTAACTAATTCTATTAGTTATTATTAGTGAACTTTATATTTCACTAATTCTATTATACATGGGGGTGGAGAGATGGCCCAGGTGTTAGGGCAGAGCTTAATATCAGTACTTTGGAAGTACTGAGTTTGGTCTCCAGAACCCACATTGGGCAGCTCACAATTGCTTGTAACTCCAACTCAAGATCTATTGCCCTCCTCTGGAATTCTTAGGGAATAACATTCATCCATGTACATACCCACACAAAGACACACAGACACATAAAATTTAAAATAAAAATAAATATTTTTAAAATGTACACATCTGTCTTAGTTAATGTTTCTATTGCTGTGATAAAACACCATAGATATAAGCAGTTTGGGGAAGAAAAAAGTTTATTTCACTTCCACTTCCACATACAGTCCATCATCAATGGAAGCCAGGCCAGGAACTCAAGACAGGAACTTAGACTCAGAAATGGAAGCAGAAGCCATGGGGAGCGTTGTTTAATGCCTTGCTCTTCATGGCCTGCTCGGTCTGGTTTGCTTTTGTTGTTGTTGTTGTTTGTTTGTTTTGTTTTATACACACAGCACCATCTGCCCAAGGTGGCACTGCTCACGATGGCCCGTTCCTTCCCATATTAACCACTAATTAAGAAAATACCTCACAATCTTGCCTATGGGCCAATCTTATGGCAATGTTTTTTTGTTTATGTTTTCTACTTCTCAGCAAATGCTAGCTTATGTCAACATGATTAAAAAGAAAACAACTGGGACATGATATATGTGAAAAGTATAGTATAAATTATTTTAGGGAAAATATGAAGCTTTGCTCATTACCATAAGCTTTTTTTTTTTTTTTTTTTTTTTTTGGTATACTGTTCCTTTTTGGTGTCATATACATTGATTTTCAGATGTTCCTGAGAGAAATTTAAAATATTTGTGGTCTAAATGTAAAAATAACATTAATGTCTGATGAAAAAAAATAAAGACTGGCTAGTGGGATACTTTAGTTGGCAAGAGTCCTTCCTGCCAAGCCTGAAAATCTAAGTTTGATCCCTGGAGCCTACTTAGTGGAAGAAGAGAACTGACTCCCACAGATTACCCTTTGACCTTCACGCACATATAAATTTTATAAAATAGAAGGAAAAAACATAGCTAGTGAAAGAGATAAATAAGATGAAAAAAGAGACAGAACAAAAACCCTGCTTTTTTTTTTTTTTTTTTTTTTTTTTTTTTGCTATTGCTCTAATTATCAGATTTATTCACTCCATGGGTAGGAGATTATTTAGTCATAAGTGTATCTCAGAAATGCACCGGCAGTAATCACCGCAAGGACAGATTGGGCATTAACTGGGCAATGAGTCAAAGCCCCATGTCTCTCTTGCTGATTTCTCAGCTCTCCTGCTTGGCTTACTTGAGAAGCCACAAGAGGCATTGTTTGCACTTCGTGAAGGTCATTTTTGACAGGTAGTTATTGATTTGCTGACTTATCATCTTTTTATTTTAATTCTTTTCTTTTTCTGAATTTGGAGATGAGGATTCTTTTGTGTGCTTCAGCCTTTCCCTCATTAGCTTCCTCAGGGTTGCCAGTGAGGATTGTAATGGGGGCGGGGGACCGGGGGGGGGGGCGCTTTTGAATGACAACACTTCTACACTTTTTTTTTTTTCTCCAGCGAGCATTGAGGAATATTGTCACTGGGCTGCTGGAGGACGGATTATCTTCTTGGCAGGTAACGTGGCCCTGTGGAGGCTCATTATGCTTTCAATTGGGAGATCTAAAGCGCACAGTTGAATGCTGTCATAAAGAAGGAAGTAGTTGCACACTGATTCCTAATGGGGCTGCAAAGACTACAACTGTTTTTTGATCTCTGAATTCCAAATGGCCCTTTTATAGTTGTCATATTATTGACTGCTCGTTCCAGAACAGTGATTTGCCTCCTTTCTAAATCTTTTATGTGCCCAATGTTATTCGGATGCTTACTGTTATATGAGCTGATCGCCCCCCCCCCCCTTGTGTATTTAATAATGTCAACATTGCCTTCTGAGTAGTTCTGGCACACACACGTGTGTGTGTGTGTGTGTGTGTGTGTGCGTGCATTTGCATGTGTGTGCATATGTGTGTATGTTGGTGTGTTTCATAAAAGAGCTATTCTTTTTAGGACCTAGTGTCTCCAGGTTCATCACTTATAGATCAAATTTGGTCTTCTTTTTGCTTTGTTCATTTTGTAACTACTTATCATGTCCACTATTTTGTTACCAACAGAAAAATGTTTAAAGATTGATTTTTATTTTTATATTTATTTTGGTGTGTGAGTGTTTGTACATTAAACAAATAGGGGAGTGCTGTTGCCTGCTGAGGCCAGAAACACCAGATTTTCCTAGAGTTAGTGTTACAAGCAATTGTAAACTTCTCAACATTGCTCCTAGAAAGCTTACTATGCTCCTAGGCAAGAGCAGTGCATAGTCTTAAGCACTGATTTCTTTTTCTCATCCCCAGAAAGTATAATATATGTGAGTTACTTGGTTGGATGAAATGAAGAAGAAATTTATTTTTTAATTTAGGTGTGTGTGTGTGTGTGTGTGTGTGTGTGTGTGTGTGTGTGTGTGTGTGCAGCAGGTGTTTAGCTCTCTGTATGTTGACATGAGTGTCTGCAGAGGATAAAAGAAGGTATAATAGTATAAGGTCCCCTGGAACTAGAGTAAAAGTGGTTATGAGTCTCCTGGTGTTAGGAACTGAACGTGGGTCTTTTAGAAGACCACTATGTGCTCCTATCTCTGAGCCACCTCTTCAGCCCTCAGTTTCTTATTTTTGGTAGGAAGATGTTTATCAAACTTTTGCCCAACAGTGAGAGCTGGCATTGTAGTTTTTAACTTGACTACCGTGTTTCTTAAAATGAAAGATTCATATCTAGATAACAAAGCTGAAAAATGAACAGGACATTTTGTGTATACCACTTGTGTTTGCTTCTCAAAAATATTATTACCTATTGTTTTAGGAAAATGTGATTCAAGGAGAAGAACTTTTGATCCTCTCATGAAATAAAATAATTGTAAATTACTAATGTTTTCGCAGTTGCAAATCAGCGGTGGTGGACATCCTGAGAACCTTGTGTCATGAGTGTTATTAGCATGAGACATGATTTATGCCTGTACAGGTGATAATATTTTAACATGGAATCTTTGAAATTAAAAATACTTCTCAGAAAAGAACTTCTAAAAACAGTTCAAAATATCCTGCAGGGTGTTTAGTTCATTTGTACTAGCAGTAGTTGGTATGTCTACCTCAATTTCTTCTTCCTTCTCACTGATAATATTTATTTTGTTTGAAATCTTTCCCGAATACCTATTACACACGGTTTAATGTTTCTTTCTAGATATAAAATTAATTTTACATACACTTAATAGTTTGGTCATGATACAAGTGAAGAGTCTGCTGCTGAGCAAGTGAGCAGAGCTAGTGTGAAGAGAAAGTCTGTATTAGAGAACAGTCACTGCAGCTATGCCAGAGGCAATGCAGCCATTTTGCAAAGACCTCCCTGGATACTTCTTCCCATTGCCGGGATGATCTTCCTGACAAGCAGCACTAGACTGTACTGTTGCCACAAATAAAGACGGAAAAGACAATCCTATGGGAAATTTGAATAGAACTTTATGAACAGAAAAATGGTGACGTAATCTTAAATCTTAGTGAATTATTTGGATGTGTCATGTTTTAATTTATAATCTTTGTCTATGTGTATTTATAATTTTATTTAAAATTCACTCCAATTAATGCTTTCATGTCCACTTCCTTGAGATTTCATACAGTTTTCATGTTTATCATTTTTTTCGATGAAGGTTGTTTTGTTTAATTTGTGTTTTTCTTGTATGCAAACCAAAGTACAGAGTGAATGCCAATTAGCATCTCAGTCCTTGATGCATGACTGCTGGCTCAGAGACCCAGTCAGGCGGAATTTTCAATGCTTGCTTGTCATGTAGAAGTGGGACTTTTCTCCACTAACAACCCAAAACTACAAATAGCACATTCTTGTTCTTGCAAATCCCCGAGTGTAAATATTGCAACACAAGCTCAGATCATGTGAAGATCAAAGGAATATCTTCCACATAAAGTATTTTTGTGATCATTAAAAACAAATGAAACAAAAAACAACCACAATGAAATGCTTGAAAATGTCTCACATAGAACAAAGATAAACATTGTTAGTTTGTCAACTAGCAAAACGCAAAAACAAACAAACAAACAAATAAACAAACAAAACCCAAACCCAAAACAAAAAACAAACAGGCAGGCTAACATTCCCTGAACCCATTTCTTCAAAACTCAAAATGAAGAGGACTTTTACATTTTGAATTACTATTTTTTAAAAATACAAGTAACATGTTCTTTGAACATGTTTTCTTAAAATACCAAACAAATGAGGGATTTACTAAACATTTATTTATATAAAATATATGGTTTATATTGAATTCGGTAATGTTCCAAAAGTAAAGGTTTCTCATACTTTTTTATATAAGCCGGGAATACTAACATCATAAGATTAATATTTACTATGAGAACTGTCTGGTAGACATCATAGAAAATATTAGTTACTTTTGTTCTCACACTTGAGTATTTTTTGTACATATTTGCATGCCCCCAAACTGTTACTTATACCCTTGTTTTTCCAAAGCTAAATGTCTTCAATCTAAAACACTCAACTGGAAGAAACCTTAAGAGAATTACACTCCATCTCCCTTAAGAGGGCTTGGGTAGGTTTTTGGTTGATTTCTTGGGTTATAGATGTTTGTTTTCATTGGGAGTTGGTTATGTTATTATTGGTCTTATTCAGAAAATGAGGTTGAACTCAACAATATATCAGTTTTCCTTTATATTTCTTTCTTAGGTTTGGAGTTAGAGGTTGAAAAGGAAGAAGGAGGAGTGTAGAAATATATAGGAATGATAGGACAAAAAGTAGATTAGTGAATCTACTCCTCAACTTAAGGCCTTAACTGTTACTCACAAGATTATTTTTAATTCATTGCTATAGGATTTTGTATATTGATGCAAAATAAATTTAATTTTGATACAATGTCATAGAATACAAATTTAAGATTATTCTTCACACACATTATATGTATTTCTACTTTAATATGGGGTTTTATACCCATAAACTCAAGTAAAATACAAGGTTTACCTCTAATACTTTGAAGTTTAGGATAAGTAAGTTATACAATTGTTAGTTGATCAAATCATGGTAATGTCAATTACTAGTTTATTTTTTCACAAGAATGCACATCCTAGGTTTGACACATAGATATGATTCTATAGATAGATAAAGTAAAATATTTAGACAAGGTCTTCAAAAACCTCAGAGTCCTACAGAATATGGCATTTAAAGATTTTTTTTTTTTATTATTTTAAAGATTCTTTGACAATAAGACAGGTTAACTCCTGGCAACATCCAGCCTACCTTAAAGAAGATGCTAAGCATCAAAGAACCTCCTTATGGAGATGGCTTCAAATGTGGCAAAACAGCCACTGGGCAAAATGTTCTCATTTCTGTCACAGACAAAATTCTGCCTAAAAATGGGCAAGCTTGGGTGCTGGCAGAGTAGACAGCCAAACTCTTCCAAGACATAGTAAGCAAGTCCTCAATAGTTCCTGCCTAACAAATATGTTTGTCAAATATACTGGGCCAGAAGTCTGAAGAAGATGCTCCAACATTATACAGGGTTTTGGGTGACTGTTCAGGCAGCGTACTGTCTCTGCCATTCTTTTTCACCCTGGAAGCTGCTAACCTGCACTTTCTGTTTACTCAAGTAATTAATTTTATTCCTTCTCAAGTCTCTGATGGGGTTGAAGACCAGATAGTTTAGTTTTACAATTAAACTAAGTTGTTTAGGGTGTTAAGATGTTTTTAGGTCTAGATAGACGTTTTAAGTTGATAGAGATGAGATATGATAGATATTGATTTACATTCAGAGTTTTAGATGCACCAAGATAGGAAAAATGTTTTCTTCAAAGTTTCCAAATACAAATAGCCAAAGCACTATGAATGTAACATTTATAAAATAATTCCTGGCTGTTTTGTGGTTATTCTTGCTGTATGTAATTTTATATATACATATATATATGTGTGTGTGTGTTTGTGTGTGTGTGTGTGTGTAATAAGGTAAATGTGTATGTAATAAAAGAATTAATTTTAAAAAGTTTGTATATAAAGTAGTAGGTTTCCTTATAAAAAAAAAAAGAAAATTAAAATCTGTTAAGAATATCAGTTGTTACTGTGTTGGATTTTATATAATATCAGTAGAAAAGGAAGAGAAATGGTTGCAATAAATAGTTTTGCTTCCTGGTATAAAATATTATTAAGGTTTGTCTAGAAAATTAAGATCTCGGGGTGTGAATATGTAAATGGCTTTTCCTCCTCAGTGCGTCTGGATAACCTTAATTTAACGAGAATTTCAACACAGTGGCAGCACTCAGCTCCCACAGAGACTCTCATTTCTTTGCCAGGACTGTGTGATCAGTGTTAACTATGCAAGCACGACATGGCTCCTCTTGGGAGCAAATGGCCAATGTAACTTATCTGCAGATCTGTGTGTAGGAGAAGCTACCACGTACAGAACACATCCATTTACTGACTGTTTCCTCCTGTACACAGGAATCATGAGGCTTCCCTACTCATGTCAAAAAGTACTATCCCTGCTAGGCTGGCGAAAGCAGGAGAGGCTTTAAGATTTCCAAACACAACCAGCACTTTACCTACTGAGTCACATTCTCAACTGTACCCCCCTTTCTTCAGTTATTGGGCTGAACCCAGGGCCTCATGTATGAGTGGCAAGTGCACGGCCACTGAGGTACAGTTCCAGGCCCAGCAATATTTTTGTCCACCCGAGGCTGTCGTAGTTTGGATGCTGCTTTTCTTTTCTTTCTTTTTTTCTTTTTCAGGACAGGGTTGTTTGTCTTTTCTTTCTTTCTTTTTTAATTTTTTATTATTAATTTATTCTTGTTACATCTCAATGGTTATCCCATTCCTTGTGTCCTCCCATTCTTCCCTCCCTCCCCTTTTCCCGTTATTCCCCTCCCCTATGACTGTTCCTGAGGGGGATTACCTCCCCCTGTATGTGCTCATAGGGTATCAAGTCTCTTCCTGGTAACCTGTTGTCCTTCCTGTGAGTGCCACCAGGTCTCCCACTCCAGGGGACATGGTCAAATGTGAGGCACCAGAGTACGTGAGAAAGTCATATCCCACTCTCCACTCAAGTGTGGAGACTGTTCTGACCATTTGAGGAAAAGAGTTTGGATGCTGGCAGGTATGGCAGCCCACTGGTGATCCCAGTGTTTGGAACCTAGATTCATGATGCTGTGGCAAGCCAGTTAGGAAGACTAGCCAAATTGGCAAGCTCTGTTTTGCACAAAAGATCTTGCCTCAGTAAGCAGAGTAGTTGAGGAAGACACTGGACATCAATCTCTGTCCTTCACATGCTTGCACATGAACACACACACACACACACACACACACACCCCACATATACATGAAAAGAAATGTTTAAAAACACACCATCAAAATATGGTTACCTTCCTGTATAAAAGATGATACAGTGGGCTGGAGAGATGGCTCAGTGGTTAAGAGCTGGTGCTCTTCCTGATGTTCTGAGTCCAATTCCCAGCACCCACATGTCAGCTCACAACCTTCTATAAATGTAGTTGCATGGAATCCATAGACAAAATACCCATATACATTAAATAAATACATATTTTTAAAAGAAAAAAAAAAGATTTCCAAACACAAAAAAATAGCAGATACCCGAGGTCATCACTGTACATCGTATAGACATTTGGAATTCATAACGCACTCCATAAATACATACAGTTGCTATGTAATTTTAATAATGAAATTATATATATTAAAAGTACTGTACTATGCATTTTCCTATGAAGATTTCATTTGATTTTTAATTATGTGTGTGCATCTGTATGTCTTTGTGGGTATGTGGACATGGGTCCCAGTGCCTGCTGAGGCCATGGATTCTGCCACCAGAGTTATAAGCAGTTGTGAGACACCTAGTGTGGGTTCTTGGAACCAGATTCAGCTGTTCCTCTGGAGTAGAGCTTGCCCTTAGTCACTGAGCATCTCTCTAGTGCCCTCAGTTTTGTTCTTTCTTCTCATAGCCAACTCTGTATATTCACAATGGCATAGCTATGATGGTCACATAATTGATTCTCCTGCCTTAGAATAAACTCCTTTCTGGTCTAGTCTGAATCTTACCTATCCACATCGCAGTCCCTTTATCTTCTTGCTTAATAAATTAATGAATATGGTTGTTATTAAAGTCAAAGTCTCAGGTAAGAGGCATGCCTTTCCCTCCGCCTTCATATACCCAGACCCATTTCTTCTTCTACTTGACTAACTCTAATTAACCCCCAAGATCTTAATAACCCCAACATAGATATGGCTTCATTCAGGGGACTGCAGCTGAGTGTTCCTGCTGTGTGTGCCTAGACTTTCCCCCATCATTTCACACTCTTCTTGCACTACTCTAATATCCTATTTACCTATCCCCTCGCCTCTCGATTTTATAATGGGAAATGCTTGAGTACAATGGTGTGCAGTGAAAATGGCACTACAGGCCAGAGCTTTAGCCAAATGGCACACATAAGAAAGAGATTGGGCAATGAGACAGTATTTGTCATTCTTTTTTTTTTTTTTTATTAATTTATTCTTGTTACATCTCAATGTTTATCCCATCCCTTGTATCCTCCCATTCCTCCCCCCCCCTCCATTTTCCCATTATTCCCCTCCCCTATGACTGTTCCTGAGGGGGATTACGTCCCCCTATATATTCTTATAGGGTATCAAGTCTCTTCTTGGCTACTTGCTGTCCTTCCTCTGAGTGCCACCAGGTCTCCCCCTCCAGGGGACATGGTCAAATGTCATTCTTTACTATAACAAATAATGACAAATTAAATATCTTAAGGCTCTGAGAAACCTAGTCAATTGGAAACTACTATTAAAAAGAAATGAGGGAACCATGTAGTGGACAGTGCACTCAGAGCTAATCAGATATTCAAGTAATCTTCCAAATTTCCCACAGTCCTTTCCAGTTAGGTTATAGCCAGAACTCTGAAATGTGTGCCACTTTAAGGGCAAGTAACTGATGGTTACATTTTGTTTCTGGCTCTTTTTTTCTCCCTCTGGTAAATTGATTCTGAAGTTTTCATGTTTCAGAGAGAGTAGACATAAGTATCAGAAAAGAATTCTAAAATTTTAGGATTAAATAAGTTCTCATGATTCTCAGACCCTGGAGACATTAGAGATTGCTTTATATAGCCACCATAGTTAATTTCTCTCACCAAACAGGAAATGCTGACAGTCTGCTAGAATTTTGAGAAATTAGTAATGTATAAGAGTGACAAGATCTGTTCCATCATTCCCTAAATAATTAAAACCAAAAGATGGCTGCTGTGTCACATGTGTGTCAGCAGGTGGTAAAGAGGAGAGAGGTTAAGTCTAAACTCAGTTGTCATTGACCTATGAACATCTGAATGGTTAGGTAGCCTAACAGTCCCTGAAAAAAGCTAGCCTGAGACTACCACCAGTCTGGCTCTGTGCAGGCCCAGAGAGCCCTAAGGCCAGAGACTTAGAAAAACCTCCCTTGGGATTGAGTGCCCCAGCTGCTTAGATGACCCTTGCATGGGGTCACTCATGTAAGCTGGGCATGAGATGACCAACAGGCTAGCGCCATGGGGCTAAAACAGGGAGTTAGCCTGAGATGACTATCAGGTGGGTGCCACTCAGGCCTGGTGGAGCAGACCATGTCCAAGGTGACCCCTTCCCTATGCCATAATTCACGAGTGGGCATAGTATCCCTGAGACCACTCATGAGACAACCCCAGACACTCAGAGACCCTGGGCAAATAAGTGGTAGAAAAATAGAAGAGAACAAGAAATATATGGATGTAGGCACAATGAGGTGAGGCAGAACTGGAGACCCTACAGTAGTGAAAAGCAACCTGATCTGAGTAGCCGGTGATGCCACTTGAGACCGTGTTGGAGTCCTGGCCTGTGCTGCCATCTGGGTCTATGGCCCTGAGGCAGCAGGTGTCTATTACCACCAAAGGCTAGGTGGATGTTCCTAGTCTGGGCTGCCTCCTGGGGACATATTGATGACTGAGGGATGAGTAGAACTGGTCTCAACCCTCACCTGGGCATCCTAGAAGAGCTGGCCCTAAAGGCATAAGAGCAGGAGAGATGACCCAACCCTTGGCCAGCTGTAATACTCAGAAGAGCAGCCCCTCCACTTTGTGGGAGCTGTGGGTGAGCCCTCCACCCACAAGATACAAGAACAGGAGAGCTGGCCCTACTATGTGTTTCCTGTGAAGTGGTATGGACCAGGGAGAGATACACTCTTTTACCTGGCCCATCACCACCTGCTGCAGGTGGGAGACTTACCTCTGGGGTTATGAGAGCAGGAGAGCTGATCCTGCCCCTCACTTGCTGCACCACTTGGGAGAGCAGGCCCTGTACCTCACCTGGGCCTCACACTAGATCTGACCCTGATGATGGGGTCACAGGTGAGACAGTCCAAAGCTGTAAGCTTAGGAGAAATGTCCCAGGAACTTGCCTGCCTTATGGTGACATGGGAGTGGAGGAGATGGTTCTCTCTCTTGCTTTTGCCACCTACAGCAAGCAGGAGAGCTGGCCTGAGATCATCAGATGGGGAGAGCTGATCCTGACTCTTACCTGCTATAGCACTCAAGGGAGCAGGCCCTGAACCTCATCTGGAAAGCACAATAGAGCTGACCTTGGATGTGTGTGTTGGGCAGGGGGAGGGTTGCAGGTGAGTCTTCCATGAGGACATGGGTGTAGGGGAGCTGACCCTGCCTTTTGTCTGCTGGGTGGTGACTACCTCCTCCCTTCTCAATACTCAGAGTCATGAGAGTGGAAGTCACGCCCCTCCCTGGTTTCAAGGCTCGGAGAGCAGACCCTGCAGCTCTCCTGGGTATCAGCCTAGAGCTGGACCTGGTAGTGGGGGTTGCTGGTGAACCACCTGAGAGTGTGAGAGCAGGAAAATCTGTGAGCTGCCCAGCTCAGAGACCTCTCAAGCCCAAATCTAGGCCTTCAAATTGGCTCACCCCAATACCTACCTCATGACACAGCACAGAAACATGTATGAGAGAACTCCTGAGGTTCTAGTAACAATAGAATAGCAGAAGCCAGAGGCCTCATACCTCACCAAGTCATTGCAAGCAAAGAAATGTGAACAAAAAAAGAATACTGTGGAACACACTGTGACCCACTGTAGCTTCCACAACAAGACTTTTTTTTTTTTTTTGGTCTGTTGCAGGGAAGGTTGTAAGGGTGGAGGGTGGGTATGAGGGGATGGGTAGGTGAGTGGGATTGGGGTGCATAATGTGAAATTCACAAAGAAGAAATAAACAGTAAAGAAAATCATAAAGGAATGTGTGTAGTTTAAGTTCTGCAAAACCAGCATTGTATACAAACAAATTTGACTCTTATTTGAACACTCCAGGAGTATTGCAGCTAGCATCATATGCTTGACAAGGGTTGGAACAGTGTCCAAAAGAAAGCTACATTGCTCTGGAGGAAGTTATTATACAAGGTGGAATGGTTCATCTCTCCAAGGCTTCTGGGAAGTCTGATTAAAGTTTCTTGTATAGTTTGGATGCAAATTTCCATATGTTGGAATTCTCATATGTTGGAACAGGTGGTTCCTAGTTTTGGGGAAGTTATGGAGCCTTTTAGACATGGGACCTGGGTAGCAGACATATGGCTGTAGGCAGAGCTTATGAGTTATGGCTTATGAGATCTGTTTATTGATTTGCCAAGATGGAAGGAGGCAGCCTCCCATAACACAGCCCGGAGCTTCTCTCACCATTATTCCTTCCTCAACTGATGGACTGTGACCCTTAAGCTGTGAGTCACAGTAAATTTCTCCTTCTTTCAGTTGTTTTTGTATGTCATCACAGTACCAAAATAGCCAAGATATTCCAATGGCAGGAAGAATATGGACATCACCCCGCCCCCCCCCTCTCTCCGTGTGTGTGTGTGTGTGTGTGTGTGTGTGTGTGTGTGTGTGTGTGTGTGCCCATGTGCCATTGAAGAATCTGGAGGTTGATATACAGTGCCTCCCTTGCTTACTCTTCAGCTTATATATTCAGGCAGGATCTCTCACTTGACCCCATAGCTCACCAATTGCTCACAGGTTGTGTTATTTGTGTTAGTCTCTCTTTCTGCAGCTTGCGCAGGGGAACTCCTGTCTCTGGCTTCCAAGGCTGGGATACATGCAGGTTATTACCCCTGCTTAGCATTTATGAGGGTGTTGGACATCCAGACTCTGGTCCTCACACTGTGTGGAGAATGCTTTAACTCACTGAACCTTCTCTATAGACCCACATTACTCACTTCTTGCTCTCTGTTGTGACCAAATAAATCAATGTGCAGTTCAACATGCCTTCTGGAAGCTGAAAACTTCTGCAACATCTCCCATGGACCTTTGACCATTCTTTCTTCCATTCTCACAGCTCCTGATTCAGGATACGTTCTCTTTCAATATTTCTGTCTCTGTAGCCATATTGATAGTTTTTGGAGCCTGTGAAACTATATTTTGGATTATTCACTTGCCAGCTGTGAAATGCAGGCACAGGATCTGGTGTCTTACTTCCTCAAACTCAGGGGAATTTGGGTGCTGTCTTCTAGAACTGTACTTGTCTTTCTGCAGGTGGTGATTTGTTCATGGACTAATCTCACCAGATGCTACAGTGGAAAAGTAAGAACTGCTCAGGGAAATTTTCAGTGACAATGCTTGATCAGCTTTCTTAGGGATGTGGGCACTGTTCTTATCCTTTTGTCTTAGTTGAGGTTTCTGTTGCTCTGAAGAGACACCATGACCATGGACAGTCTTGTAAAATAAAACATTTAATTGGGTCTGGCTTATAGTTCAGAAGCTTTGTCCATTATCATCATGGCAAGAAGCATGAGAGTGTGCAGGAAGAGATGGTGATGGAGAAAGAGATGGGAGCTCTATGTCTTGATCCACAGGCAACAGGAGACTGTGTGACACTGACCAGACTTGAGCATATATGAGCCCTTAAAGCCAGCCTCCAACAGTGACACACTTCCTCCAATAAGGCCATAGCTACTCCAACAAAGCCTCACCTACTAAGAGTGCCACTCCGTATGAGCCAGTCATTCAAAATACACAAGTCTATGGGGTCCATTGCTGCCCAAACCACCATACCACTTTATTGACTTCAGCCTAGATACCTTTTATAGTGTGTAGGAGGTATCAACAAGTAGTAAGATGACATTGCTTCAATTATTCAAGAGTTCTTATTGGGAACTTGCTGTGATCTAAAACGCTACAAGTGTCTTTGGACCAAAAAAACAAAAAACAAAACAAATCAAAAAAAAAAAAAAAAAAAACCCAAACAACAACAACAACAACAAAAAAGCCAAACCAAACCAAAAAACCAAAACAGATTCCTTGCCTTCTTAAGCCTCAGATACTAATGAGAGTATATGGGGGAAATGTGGAGAAAATGCACATTAAGCAATTATTAATGAATGATATGAAAAAAATGACTGCCATGGCTCTGACTGAAGTCCTGACTTCTGATCTATGGGTTGCTGATACCCCACATCAAGTTGTTTGACTTATTCAGGAATGTTACTTGCAATTATTCCTGAATGTTATTAGCAGTTGACAGCTGCTGAGAAAGGGGAAATCTGTTTTCCTTATATGGAGTGGCACTAGGAATATTAACCACACACCAGGATAGGCTGTATGCTAAGACAAAACAGACTCCAGGGTTTTTCCCCTTTTTGGTTTGGGGTGTGTGTGTGTGTGTGTGTGTGTGTGTGTGTGTGTGTGTGTGTGTGTGTGTGTTTTGTTATCCTTGTTTATTTGTTTTAGAGAGAAAAATAGGAAACATAGTGGGCATGAATTTGGGAGGAGTTGAGGGAGAGAGGGAGAAAGACTATTCCCCAAACATATTGCATAAAATAAATTTTAAAAATAAAATTGAAAAATAAGAAATTCTTGAGATGCTTTTGAGATAGCTCACAAACATCCATATTTCATCAAACAATTGCCCCCACATCCCAAATTTGTGATGCACTACTGGCTCAAAATCAAGAGCACAGCAGTACAGAAAGAAGAGAGGTAAGGCAGCATTCTCCTGAGAAGTGGAATGTCTGCCAACAGGGTACCAGATTCAACATCCAAGAAACTTTTCAAAGAAGAAGGACAGAACAGAGCTGCTCAACCATAATAGTTGAACAGCTTATCCTAGGCAGAGAAAAGACACAGATGGACCAGGGATTACTGCCATATGCAGTCCAAAGCCACCGCCAGACCAGAGTTGCAGTCCTCTGAGCCACTGTGTAGAACCCAAAATCCACATGCCTCAGGCAGCCCTGTGTAGTGTGCAAGTCCTACTGAAAGGCCGGCTGGTACATCTTCGCTTTTTAAAGGTGGCATTTAAAAATCACTCTAGCAGATGGAGGTAAAGTACATCCTAAAAGTTGACATTTCGTTTTACTCTGTATGTTTGTTAAGCTAATTTTATTATCATTCACAGGGAAACCCATACTGAATGGGATATTAACTCATGGCAGCTTGTAGCTAATATAAGAGTATATCTGTTGCTTCTAAAGGTCAAATAGAGATGAAATGACAGACAACAATCAGAAGAAAGTCATTAACATTAGAGATACCAGGATAACATAACAAATAGAAGGAAGAGTTGTGGCAGAGGCTGCCTGCGTTTGGTCATCTATGCTAGCATTCTTCATATTGTACATTGTTAGGAAGATGAAGGAAGGCAAGAAAAGTCTTCCTTATCCTTCACAACCTAGATTTAAAAAAAAAAAAACATTTTAGAACCTCAATACATTTTCTTGATGGAGAGAAAGAAAGGAAGGCATGGATAAGGGAAAGGAAGAGAGGGAGGGAAAGAGCAAAAGGAGGGAGAAAGGGGAGGAAGGGTTTTCATTGCCTTTTGTGATTTCACTTGGTTAGAATAAATTCTTGAAATTATCCCCAGTAAACAAGTGCCTTTTCTATTTCATTTTAAGAAGTTGCTTGTCACAAGATATTTCTTAGGTGAAGTTTTATTACTTTGAATCAGGAATGTCCTTCTTCACACATTCATTTCACCTTAAGTATTAAGTATTTTTAAACTCTTAACTCAGTTATTATGATGCTTAAAAATCAAAATAGCAGCAGATGTTGATTTTATATAATTTGAAAATCATTAAGAAAATTAATTTTTCTTCCATCAAAGGGTATCTTTTTCCTAGCTTTGTTTCTGTTTTCTGATCATTGCAGTGTTTCTCTAACTTTCCTCTTCATTTCATATATCATTTCAGAAGATTCTTCTTGGTCCCACCCATACATCTTTGCCCTCCATGGAAGTCACCACAGCTGGGTAAGTGCTAGCCATGCATGACAAAGACTCTGCCAAATACCTGTGTTTAGGAATATCTGGATGTTTCAGGTGCTTCCTCCTTTCAGGAAGATCATTCAATAAGTGTGGGGCTAGAATTAATGGTTGGACACCCCAGCTTCCTCACATATTGATTAGGATATTCTGAAAGCGTGACCTGTAGAGCACTTAAAAGAGCCTCAAAGGATAAAGTTCCACTTGCCCACTTTGGCCCTCAAGTCAAACCACATCTCTGTCTCCTTCTTTCCCAGTATTCCATTCTACCTTGTAGAAAAACTTCTCAAACTACTCATGGCCACATCATCTTTTGGGAAATGCCAAATGAAGACTACTAGTGTTGAAAGAGAAAGGAAACTCTCCATTAGACAAGTACTGACTGCATACCAGGCACTATTTAATTTTTGCAAAAAGAAATATGTTAATGACTTATTCTTAGAAAATTATCTCTTTAAATATCTCATTAGAATAAAATTGCTTCTTATGCCACAGGGCAAGTATAATGTTCTTATTTTAGTTCATAAATTATTAATGTTCACATGTGTAACAAATGAGAACTGAAAGGATCTGAAATATCTGTAAACTAAAGCCCTGCCTCACAGTGTGGAGATAGCTGCCTTAGAGTGGTTCTTTTGAAAAGCTATGGGAATCCACGTATAAAGAAAATTTCTGGTGGGAAGTATTGGCAACACAAATGATAAGCAGAAAATTAATAATTTCTATATACAAAGCATAAGTACATATCTATAAAATTTTCCTAAAAGAAAAATTTTGAAGGTATACAATACATATGCCCAAGTAATTCGTAAATGGCTTGCTGACAGGGAACGTTTGTAAGAAACACTATCTGAAGCAGGAATGTTTCCCAAATGCAGCTGTAACAGTATCTGACAGTCTCTCTACCTTTTGATCCTGAGACTCCACAGCCAATGATTTCAACTCAAATGTTAGCACAATGATAGCTGGATACAGATTAGAAACCACCACCCACTAACACCCACTTTCTAGGAATCCTTAGTCTCAGAGCATAGCCGCCATGTTTTGAGGAAGTCCAAGCAGCCAGTGCCAAGATCCTCTGGGAAAATGCAAGGCCACAAACTAATGACTCTGCAGACTGAGCTTCAGCCTCATTGAGGAAAACATTACAACTGTTCCGTATGGCATATGAAGTGGAGAGATGAGTGAGATGAGTTACCTCTTCCCACATTTCATGTTACAAACAAAATGAATCTTTGGTTGGTTTTTTTTGTTTTGTTTTGTTTTGTTTTGTTTTTGTTTTTGTTTTTTAAGCTCCATGATTTGTTAGGTGACAAGGTGCATCTGTTCTATCACGTGATACTAAAGATTGGCCCTGTCTAAATCAAAACCTAAAGTGTGTGGTATTGGTGTGAAAGGTATAGCAGTCTCTGAAGCTGGATGGAGCTTAAATCTGTTAGGAAAATCTTGAAGCAACTCAATGATGTTGCAAATAGGGTCTCCACAACCCACAGGTTAGTAGTAGAGGCTTCCATAGAAGCTATAACGATATTACAGAGGGCTATAGGCCTTGTTCACTGTTAGGCAGAAACTGAAAGCTCGGTAATACTGTTACCTACTATAAGGTGAAAAATAAACAGTGGGCTTCCTGGATGGATGCCTTGTTTCAGATGAGATTTCCAGGCATAAGATTAAAATTGCTTCCTGCCTTCTTTTGTGTTTAGGAGTTAAGACTTAACAAGACTTGAAAACGAAATCATTTCTCATCCCCAGTTGTAGGAACCCATACCAAATTCTGCCATGTCAGAAATCCTGTGCTTAGGCTGTATGTTGTAACTTTCGAGTTGCTGACCTTTACCTCATGAGATCTTGTGTTCTAGGCTATCCTTGGACTATTTACCTTTGAAAGAAGTAGAGAAGTCTCAACTTGGAACCACCCAGAGGATCTAGGAAGTTCTTACAAGGAACTACTCAGAGAACTAGAAAGTTCTACAGGGAGCGATTTAGGCTATTGTATTCTTGCCCAGGGGCTAGAGTGAGTGGGATAAGAATAGACCCTATTGACCTTGCCCTATATATGTTCCTGCTAGTCGGCAATAAAGTGAATCTTGATCAGAAATTTCCTGACTTGATTTGTTATTTCTCGCATCTCTGTATCCTACTTTCAATCTCCACTTCCTCTTTCAGGTGAACCCTGATTCGATTTTTTCCCCCAGGCTGGGACCCGACACACAGTTTCTGCAGGTGGCAAGTGATATTTGTATTAAATTATAATGCCAAAGTTCAAAGCCAGGTAAACTTCTTTGTTGGGACTTCAGGAATTTTTACTACAGTGCTTCAGAAATAAATACGCTTAAATAGAAGATACTTCCAAAATCCTAAGGGAGTGTCTAGTAGACTCTCGGTTCCAAATACAGGGCTTGTAGGAATCTACAAGACTTTGTCTTTTAGTTGCTGGACATGGAGCTGACGATGGAACAGGGCCATTCTTAGTAACAACTCCTGATTGAGTATTAGAGTGAGCCTTAATGAGACTCACAGGGAAGTGGGTCACCATTTTTAAGAAAATCATTTTGGCACAGCCTTGAAAAATGGAAAGGCTGACTTCCCCTAGAGGGGGAGGCCTGGTGGCACTCAGAGGAAGGACAGCAGGTAGCCAAGAAGAGACTTGATACCCTATGAGAATATACAGGGGGAGGTAATCCCCCCCAGGAACAGTCATAGGGGAGGGGAATAATGGGAAAATGGGGGGGGGAAGGAATGGGAGGATACAAGGGATGGGATAAACATTGAGATGTAACAAGAATAAATTAATAAAAAAATAAAAAATAAAAAAAAAGGAAACAAAATCAAATAAACAAAAGGCAGGAATAAACACATATGTGTAAATTATAACTTTAAATATTAATGGTCTCAATCACCCAATAAAATGATAGATTAGCAGATTGGATTAAAAAACAAAATCCATTATTTTGAAGTTTCCAAAAAACATACCTCACCAAGAATAAACAATACCATATTGCAAAAAAGATACAAAAGAATATTCCAAATAAATGAAACTACAAAAAAAAAAAAAAAAAAAAAAAAAAAGAAAAAAAAAAAAAAAAAAAAAAAGAAAAATGGAAAGGGACAGAGGCAAGACAAAGCACAAGAAGCCATGGCACCCAAAACTTGTTTATGCATGAAGCGGGCTGGTGAATTTTCCTGACTGAAACCACATACATGTTCTTCTGCAAAAGGAAAAGACCAGATGATAGACCCCAAAGACACTGTGCCCTACTACCAGAGAATAAGAGACGTTGTAGGTGGATGAATAATTAGCAAACTGTGCCTCCCTGGATTTTGGAATTGCTAGGAAGCAGTGAAAAGTTTGCATCATGCCCCTTATGTTTTTCAGCAGATGTTTTATCTGTTTTAGAGTTGTATATTGAAGCTGGGACACTAAGGACACAGGTGATTTGTCTCCATTGGTTCTCATGTCTTTAGACCAGAGGGACTATAGGAAGAAGGCATACTGTGGAACCACCTCCTCAATGCATCCTCCTGATCTAAATGATCTCATACTTGATTTGAGGCAGATGCTGTAGGGGATGAGGGATAGAAGCCTGATGGCAAAGATGGATATAAGTTGCTTTTCAGTGCAGTGTGAATTGTTGTGACCAGAGGGCGGGATATGATTGGTTATATGTACAAAAATGGCCATCACCTGTGTATCTGGTCCTAAGCTCTTACACTCCTGTCAGTGGGTGGTGATATCTATATTCAGTACTGTGGAAGTGACAAGAGGTAACTTCCAATACAGGGTGATGAAAACTTTCATAAAGAGTGTTAAGAACAGTGGATGTGTCTTCACAAGCCATAGAAATATGTGATGCAGAGAATGTGTCTGGTAGCAATTCTTCAACACTTCCACGAAATATCACACTTATGTCACTACCCACTGGAAAGGTGAGACCAGTTGCAAAACATCTCCATAAGCCCTTATTTTGGATCAGTAAAATCAATTCTCAAAGTTTTCTGCTTTTTGCTTCTCTGTGTACGCCAAGCAGCATCCCAACTCCCAATCCAATAAGCCAATCCTTTGTTAGTGTAAGAATTGATTTGGACAGAAGGCTAGTCCTTCATTATCAGTTTGTAAAAAAGCAATTGTTACAGCTAGATTTGCTTATAGTCATTGTCTATGAATTGATTGCCATGGAGTTACTGGACCACCAAAGGCATGGAACACATATAATGAAAAATAAGAGCACTGGGGCATCCCAGAATGGACCATCCCTGCTCTCCCTGTCTGTCTACCCATGTTAATATCATTTAGTAGGAAAATTCCATTAAATAGATTTAGATGGTATATCTATAAAACGAACTGAACTAATATGATAACAAAAGGTCACATTGCCAACAGAAGGCATGACGTTAGAGATCACAAGGCAAGGCTTTAATATCTTCTCCAGAGGTTTCACAACAACAAAAAAAAGCATTCAGTTATGATTATTTATCTATTATTGGGATGCATGTTTGACCAAATGATTGCCAGAAATTTATAATTCCAGTCGCAATTTGCTTGAAAAATCTCCCCAGCTTTGGCCAAGTAACAATTGCCTTAGAGTATTTGTTGGAGAGGGAGATGAATGATATGGCCAGAAATCTTAAGAAAACGTCAAGATTTCCAAGATAACACTTCACAAATGGGGATTACACAGCCTTAAAAAGCAATAGGGCTGATCATACATGACTGACATGCTCCCTTCCATGAAAGGAAGACAACAAAATAAATAAAACAGTACACTGGAATGTACGGAGCGTGCAGTTGAGTGACAGACTCATAGTAGAACCAGCATGAACCATGAAGAATTAATGATAGCCGTACACAGGACAATGGAAATTGAAAAAAAAAATTGCCAAACCAGCAAATGAAGACCCAACTTCATACTTTTTAGGTGCTACCCTATGTTTCAAAGGGGTCCATCTAGACTCTTCCACCTGTTCCCTTCTCTTGGAGTCCCAGGGAATCCCCTCCCTACCTTCTTGACAAAATTATGCAGCAGAAGAACTTAGTGAGACCTTTATTATCCTTCCAGGAGGAGATATTAGACATACTTTATACAGGGCTGTCATTTACAGATTAATCATGTGTTTTAACCTTTGAAGTTAAAAACAATCATAAAGGAAACTAGACAATTGCTCCTCCTTTCTTTGTGTTTGTTCTTTCTTTCTTTCTTTTTTTTCATTCTTCTTCCCCTCCCTCCCTCTCTCCCTCCTTCTCTCCCTCCCTCTCTCCTTCTCTCTTTCTTTGTCAGGGTTCCAAGATTTCTAGGACTCTCACCATGCTACATAAATACTGTACTATTCAACTACATTCTCATCCCATTATTTGTATTTTAACACCCATTCCATGTGTTACAATATTTACTCTGATATGTGTCCAAAACCTTAAGATGAAAATAATTTCTTCTCCTTTGTTCAGGACAATCATCAGAGAATCTTTAATTTTTAATTGCTGTGTATTAATCCCTAGTATCTTTTATAAATGGAAATGCCCTTGTAAATTGGCTCCATTTCTCATTTACTTGTTTTCCCATAGCATGCAACATAGTTGATACTGTTAATATTTTAGACAGTAGAATATATTTTTTTCATTAAATTCTGTGTTATTTACTCTATATTTGTCCCTACATAAGCAGATGTGACCCAGAGTTACAATAGCTGTGAGAAAATACCAAAGGAAAGGGGCCTGGTGAACTAACAGGAAATGACTTCCAGAGTCACTCAGAGTTATTTTCAAGTTGGTTAACATGTTCCTATTTCCAGCCTCCACCATTTGCTAAACTGAAGACCTTTTAGCAAAGAGAGTTTCCAACTGAGTGACCCATTTCAGGTAAAATTTTAAGAAGAAATGTGAGTTCATTTCACATGTAATCATTGATCATCTTCTATATGTGAAACAGAGGAAACAATGATTCTCATTCTATAGATGGCAGCCCCTTTGTGGGCTCAAATGACCCTTTTGTAGGAGTTGCCTAAGACCATCAGAAAACATATATAGTCATATTATGATTCACAACAAATTTATGCTATGAAATTAGCAAAGTTACAGTTATGAATTAGCAATAAAAATTTTATGATTGAGGGTGACCACAACAAGAGGGTCTGCACTAGAAATCACACTAGGGAGGTTGAGAACCACGGCTTTAGAGTTAAGGGGTAATGTCCTCTTCTAACTAGACAGTGCTGGCTTATCAGCTCTGCCTTTCAGCTTTCATTGCAGACTTCAGGCACCGGTCAACTGACCAGTCTCAAAGTGGTTGCCACCTGCTGACAAAATGCTCTGATCTCTCAGAAGAGACAAGAGGCTTTTTGTTTTGCCGTTTTTTTTTTTTTTTTCTCTTCAACTTTTATACAAAATTTCATTTCAAATGAGCAAAAACCAAACTTTAAGACAAATCATCTATGAAAGGATTTCTAGGAAGAAACCAGCATGAGATGACACTATACCTTTAATGCACAGCAGTTGTTCCAGAGTCTTTTCACACAGATGGCCAGGCACCTTTCTGCTGGCTGCTGATTTTCTTTTGGACTTTTATCATCTATAATAAATGGGCCATAGTTTTCACTGTTAGTATGATAGTGTCTTTATGTTTGATTTTAATCAATGCATTTGGCAATGGATGAGTGTTTCCTATCAGCAGTGAAAATACTAAAGCACCATACACAGAGAGCATTGATTTATATTCCATATGTGATATCTGGTGTATTTGTGGCTTCACTCTCATAACACAGAATGTGGAGATACTAAGGCTGAGCAAGAACAAAGGGACTGGGCTGGGGCTAGGGAGGAAGAAAAGGGTTATGGTTAGGTAAAGTTTCACCCCCTACTTTCTGAAGATCCAGCACACCCTGAAGGCAAACCTTATGCTAGGCAATGTGGTTTCCCTAGAGGCTCGTTTTAAAACACAACATCCTGGTGGCACTAGTCTATATTTAGGAGTTTGAGGACATCCACAGCTGCATAATCACTTTGAGGATAGACTGGGTTAAGCAGAATCCTGTATCAAAATAAAAAACAAGAGAGAACAAACAGTGACATTAGTGATATTGTTTATTTTCATGTGAATGAGAAGAAAATTGATGCTAAATATTTTTCCATACAGTGCAAAATCTATCATGTCCTTGGGCTTGGTATGCACAAATGTGTGTGTGTGTGTGTGTATGTATGTGTGTGTGTATGTGTGTGTGTGTGTGTGTGTGTGTCCCACAAAAGTAAGGCATAAGAACAAGATGTTGAAGATCATGTGTTTACAGCAGACAGTTAATAATTAAATGACTGCTGTTGGCTGATGATCTGACTAAAAGGGCAAGTATGGGCTCAGGGGAAGTGTTTTGCTTGTCCCATAATAAAATTTGAACTTCTGAAAGTCTAAAATTAAAAGAAGAGAAAATACAAAGCTTTACTGTGGTGTTTTGAGATTAGCAGTAGCAAAGCTAGCAATCCCTGATTTACACTACTCACTGTCAGTCGCTCACTTGAGTAACAACTATGTGATAAAAAGACAAATGGAAAGAAGAGGGAGCATCATCAGGACACAGCATAGATGCAGGATGTGAGTATGATCACAATACATTACATACATGTAGGAAACAGACAAAAAATTAAAATAAACGTGCTTGAAAGACAGTGGTTTACTCACTGGAGGATTATGAAGATGGAGAGTGATGAAGTTAAGTAAACTTTTCAAGGTCCCAGCATTTTTAGATGATAGAATCAAGTGTCTATGACAGGTCTGTAAAACTCCAGCCCAGTGCTTCAAATGCTGCACCAAACTGCTTCTCCAAGGACAAGCAATGTCCAAGAATAAGCACATGAGCTCTAATTCCTGGAAGACATGCATGAGGGGAGACTATGAGACAGGGTATATAACTAAACAAAGTTCAGATTATACACACACACACACACACAATCTGATGTGTGTATAATTTGAACCTTGTTTAGTTGCACACACACATATGCACACAGTTATACACATACATACACAAATAGGACAGTTTTAATGCTATACTAGGTATGAAACTAACTTTTTAACTTAGTTCACCATTGTGTCATTATTCAAGAGAGAGCTGAAGCAACATGTTCTAGGAACAAGAATTAGCAACTAATGGGGGGGGGGGGCATGATCACCTGATAAAATGGTTGTGCTGAAAGCTTCAGGACCTGAGTTCAAATACCCACCACTCATGAACAAAGCCAGGCATTGTGGATTATTTTGCCTCTATTTTCATAAAACTTAAGAACAATCAGTGATATTATTTGAATGCCAAAGGTGGGGAAAACAAAACTTAGTAGATATTTGTTAATTTGTCCAACAGTAATACCTAGTCATCCCCCTTTAAGCAAATCACTGGCCCTACTTTGTCATAAGGAAGGGAGCTTAATTCCATCTTCGGAATTCTAATTCCCCAGTCTCCCAGTACTTCAATTTGTTTCCTCTTACGTACCAGCCTCAGGTGAAGTCAACCAGAGAATGGAGTAGCCTTCAGCGCCTCCTAGTGGCAAGAGTTGCCCTTAACATTTACTGAGGGCTGGAGTCTTCTGTATCCCTAGCAAACCAGGAAACATCCATTCTCTTGTGGGTTTGTCCAGAGGCCTGGCAGGCATTAAACACCTGCACTCAAACCCTCCCTGAGGCTCAGAGGCCTCATTAAATGCCTGACATCTGGTATACGCTGAGGTACTTTAGCAACCCAGGAGGAGCTTCATGTAGATTAAAATGATAAAATTACCCCCAAATTAATTGGGCAGATGTGGAGCAGAGACACCAGGAGTCTTGTTTTTCAGTATTTTCCTTGCGTCCCACTACAATAAATATCAATGCTTGTTGTCCCGGGTAATTATATGGTTCTTCGGCACCAAGGAAACTCCATTTTCCCCTCATTTCTGACACACGGCATTTAGATGTGGTTCTTCTAATGACCTGCTTCCTCCTAAGAACAGAGTGCTCCGTTCCTCCCACTAGTAATTCAGCACAGAAGGCTATTCCATCGTCTAATCCTTAGTCTTTTAGGGTTAATTTTTCAAGCATATCTTAATTACAGGAATTTACAGTCTTAGAGAGAGAGGAAAAAAAAAAAAAAAAAAAACAAAACTGGCTATTTTCTGGCCCGTTTACAAGACCAGAATCTGAAACATTACTTCAAAGCAGCTTGAGC
Organism: Acomys russatus; assembly: GCF_903995435.1. Lineage (NCBI taxonomy): Eukaryota > Metazoa > Chordata > Mammalia > Rodentia > Muridae > Acomys > Acomys russatus. The sequence goes on from NC_067159.1 coordinate 19,675,718, forward strand.
TGATTGCATCTTTCTCAGGAACAGAACATCTCACAGCAGAGCATCCATTTGTCCCTGGTTCATCGGCCCTGTGATTACTGTCTCATGGAGTCCTGTCCCAGTCTTATTGCAGGCAGAGAAGAGATAAGATGGTCTGGATAAGATGTTACAGTGTGTACTATTGCAATTGCCTTCAGTCTGTTATTAATCTGATAAGAGCCCAGTCTAATCTGAATTAAAACAGCAGAAATGTTGGGGAGATGGCAGCACATGTCCACAGCAGCGTTTGGAGAGTATGGAACGACTGCCATGCTCTCTCTTAGCTCCTCTTTCACATCCTCTTCATAAACACATTCAGAACTTGGCAAAGGAAGGACACTGCTACTGAAATAAATGACTCATTATCTATATCAGCTCCACTCCTTGCACTTAAACCATAGCACCCAGCCTACTAGACCACAGGCAAGTTTTAACCATTAACTCATTCTTGTACCATTAGGCAACAGAAAAATGAGACTATGTGCATTTTAGGAGCAAGAGGTCATCAGAACTACAGATGGAAAAGGCTCACTTGATAAAGTGCTGTGCTGTAAGCATGGGGACCTCAGTCCAAATCCCCAGGCCCCACGTACAAAGCCAAGCATTAAGGCATTCTCTCGAAACCCTATCACTAAGAAGATGGAGAAGGAAAGATGCCTGAGGCTTGGTGACGAGTTAGTTTAGCCAATCAGTGAGCTTTCGATTCAATAAGAGACTGTTTCAAAAACTAAACTATGACGCCATACAACAAGACATGTGACAATGAGTTAATTGACATTTGGCCTCTCGTCACATATGGACACACACACACACACACACACACACACACACACACACACACACACCAGATAATAGCCAAATTTATAAGAGTGTGGCTGAAAGATCCAATGCCTCCTCTGAAGACTATTATTAGGGCAAAGCTTGATGTTTCTATTTCTTCCCAAATCAGGTTCTATGAAAACCAGAGCAGCTGGTACATCCAGAGGTGGGTGTCTTAATAATGTAAAACTATATATTGATAATATACCTTGATGTGTACTTACTTGTGGTCCAAAATCAGAATAAACAAACAAACCAAAGGAATTCCTCAAAACAAAAAGCAAAGATTCTAAGAGTCTGGCAGATGTCTGCAGAGACTCAATTACATGCAAATAACTGGTTTGTTAGCAGGTGTAGAGTGATGACTCAGCACACAGAGTTGCCACTTGTTCCCTATCTACTTTTAGAAAATCCTCTCCCGGGAAATGTGATGCAGTCATTGTTTCATAGATTACAACTACTCAGAACCATAGAGCCTGTCGTCCTTGAGGTCTGGAGTCAGATGTTGAAGGAGTGCTGTGCAAAAGAAGTGAAGTAGGTAAAAGTGGGAATCCTGTTCTAACCCTCAGGAGCATATTTGCATGGTGCATGTTATGAAACCACCCCAAACACTCTCAAGCTATTTAGAAAAGTTATCCCATTTGACAACATCTCTTGAAAAATTATTTTAAAAAGCTGATTTCATCCAAATCCTCCATTTTTTCCTCCCACAGAACCTATGAATGAGCATGACTCCCAGTTGATGAAAACATAAATAATTTATAAGTGGATTTTAAAACGCATGCATTTGCAAACACAGTTGTTGAAGTTACAGCAAGTAATAAAAATACAGAGAGTATCTTGCAGTAGAGACAGGCTTTGGGAACCCCCTGCTGGTTTAGCCAGAGGAAAAACAACCCCACTGGTTCTCTTAGCAACAGCTGTGGGATCCAGATTACAATTTCCCCCCAAGACAATCTGAATATGATCTTGAAATATTCATGTCTCCTACCAATATGAATTTGCTGATGCATTGATGTCTCAAAACATCTGTAAACCAAAATGCCACCCTTGGAGTAGAGTGAGTAGACTCCAGAATTCTTAGAAATGAAGTGTGTTACTCAGAAGATAATTATGTAAAGACTAGCTCCTGGAATCACAAAGCAATGGGCAAACAATACGATTTTACTACTATTCCAGATTTTTTTTTTGCATTTGATACCCTATGAGCATATACAGGGGGAGGAGGTCCCCTTCAGTCACAGTCATAGGAGAGGGGAGTAAGGGGAAAATGGGAGGGAGGGAGGAATGGGAGGATACAAGGGATGGGATAACAATTTAGATGTAATATGAATAAATTAATAAAATATATTAAAACAAATAAATTAAAAAAATAATGAATTGATATGTGTGGTTTGATTACTAGTGATTCTTGGAGAGAAGTCTCTGTTCATTATGCCATAACTTAGGAGTCTACCTTATATGATTATTTATGAAGATTATCATCACATTGGATGAAAACACTCCACCTAAACTATACAAAATTCAAATCCTCAGCAACTAGAAAATGCTAGTGCAGTTGGAAGCTAAACTGAGTTGCTGGCCTCACCAGATATAGTAATAAAGCAGAGGGTTGGAAATGGCCTAGATTTTAATTCCAGCTTAACGAAGATTGGGCACATATATCCAGAGAAATCATGAGTTCATTGTCTACATCGTTTGTATATGATAACTTTTTGTTCAAGATTTTTGTCTGTTCAGGAGATAGTCTTGGCTCATGGTGCCTACTCAACAGGGTCAGCATTGTATTTCTACCTTTAAAGTAAAGACACGACATGCCACTGACACCAAAAATGTTCCCGGAGTCTAATGGGACCTTAAGTAGAAAGCAGCGTATTGTATTCTATATCAATAGGTAGCAATTTGTATTGTTAATCACCTTGACCACTGATTAGAAGAAATATTGTGGGAACTTTTAGGAAAAGTCCTGTGTAAACTAAGCTATATTAAATGATTTGAACCATCACAGATGCAGGAAAAAAGGATGTACATTTCCCAAAATAGAAATATAGGGCCTCTTGATATAGAAACCAAGACCACCTAAGAAGAAGTGAATGATGAGCAGTTATATATCTTCTCCTGCAGTTCATTATTATAACTCTTGTGAAAAGTCCAATGGAAAATTTGCTCTTAGGTGCAATTAGAAGGTCTCAGGACCTTCTAATATATGCTGGGAAAATTCATAACTGTATCTGGCAGCAAGAAACCCTACTGAATTCAATCTAGTAATACTTCATAAGTGATCATCAAATTCACATAGGGAATCTGGGTATGAAACACAAGATGTCTTTTTCCAGGACCATCCTGACAGGTTTCTATATTAAATAGCAGTTAGGTTATAGATTGAAAGATGAAAAGATCATTAGTGAGGATGGAGAATAAAATAGTGGTCATGCTTAAAGCATCAAGGATAGTTTTACACTTTTCAGATGCAGACTTTGTTTTATCAGACAGTTCCCAATTCATATCCACAAATCCAGTAATTATTATGGGTTTTTTTGTTTGTTTGTTTGTGTTGGGTTTATTTATTTATTTAGTGTGTGTGTGTGTGTGTGTGTGTGTGTGTGTGAGAGAGAGAGAGAGAGAGAGAGAGAGAGAGAGAGAGAGAGAGAGAGAGAGAATACATTTTTGTCAAAATCACTTACAGATTACTATTCCATGCATTTCCCAGTGTGAAAAAGTGAAAAGCATGGATAAAGAAAATAAAACCTAGAAGAAAAGATAAGACCTTTATGATGATGGGCAGATCTTGATCTGAGATCCTGAGGATGTTGCTGGTGTCTTACAATGTTATCTATTGCTGAAAAAGTTCTCTATCTAGCTTTACCTCAATCCCCAACTGGAATGTGTTCTAGGTATCCAACACAGCCCAAGGAGAGTCTTGTCCCTCAGTTCCAGAGGACCCGGGCTCTAGATTGTCTCTCATAAGGTCTGGACACTACCATTTTATAAGATAGGAAGAGTTGCTTCCACATGATAAAAAACGCTGTCAGGTCTAACACATCTAAACTGGATCATTTCCCTCTAAGGTGGATTCCTCCAATCTCTTCAAAGGTGCCAGCATCATTCACTGAAAGCATTGCTGCAGCAGCTCCAGGTGGCAGGTTTTCAGATGCAGAATGGTAGATGATGCCGGAGTAGCGGTTCTCTTCAAAGGTATTTTATATAAAGATAGCACATCTTCTAATCACTTTCTAAATAGTGTACATGGGATAGCTTTTTATTAAAACAGAAAAGACTAAACTAATACAAATCTTAGTATTCCGTTGAAGACAGCAACTGGATGAGACTTATTGGGAATGTCCAAATGTCTCCTAGTTTGGAAACACACTTCCTAGAGTTTATCTTCCCTCTGGAATATGGGTGCAACAGACCAAATATTGATTATAAATATTGATTTTTTTTTCAAATTTAGAACTGCCACTCCACAGATATTTTCTCATCATCTCTTTTATTTTTCTTGTTTCAGAATGAGTACTTGAACACAGAATTTTTAACAGTGGATCATTTTAAAACCGTGGTGACTGAGTAGCTCGACAGGCCTTCTGTAGTCCTTGATTAGCACTGAACTTGAGCTAATTTTCTAAGTCTTTATTTCTGTTCACTGTACTAATTATTAAGCTGATCCTCACAAGATGTTGGCTTGCCTCTGTGTTGTGGAGTTTATGCGGATTTCATCTTCATACTCTTTCCGCTCTAGCTGACTTGACATGGAACTCTGCCAGTGAACTCTCTTGATATTCACATTCCATTTTATGACTATGAGCTTCAGCCTTGCTAATGAGGAATCCTCCATGGCAATAGACTGCTGGAAAGGAGCTCATCTACTTCATCGCTGTGTTTACTACACACAAGGAGCCACCTCTCTTTGTATACCATGCAAAATCATAGAGCTCTCTAACATGTATCTACTATGTGCATAAGCCATTACTGATTTGTCTTTTGCCTAAATAATATACTTGAGTAAAATTTAAAAAGCACTGCATCCTGCCTGGGTATGTTCATGAAGAGTTCATTTCTCTAATAGATCAATCTGTGCTGTTACCTCTTTTAAAAAGTGCCCATTTGAAATGATCTCATTGCCATATTCAGGGAAAGAGACTGTCACTGTTTATGGCAGTGCACAGGCATGGTGGAGGCTTCAGCATCATTCAGTGGAAGCATTGCTGCAGCAGCTCCAGGTGGTAGCTTTTCAGATGCAGATTGGTAGATGATGCCGGAGTAGTGGTTCTCAACCTGTGGGTCGCCACCCCTTTTGCAAATCTCTTTCTCCCAAAATATTTATATTGCATAATTCATAACCATAGCAAAATTAAAGTTATGAAGTAGCGAGGAAAATAACTATCTTTGTGGGTCACCACAACATGAGGACTGTATTAAAGGGTCATAGTGGTGGGAAAGTTGAGACCGCTGTGCTAGAAGGACTTAGTAAGATGTTAGTCTACTTCAAAAGATATTGAGTTCAGCTCGTGTCTTACAGTCTGGATAGACTTACAATTTTCCACATAAAGTAAAACAGATTTTGACCTCTCTCAATTGTGGTATCAGTGGGCAAAGCTGGGCAAAGGTCCCTTATTAAGAACAGGGGCCACATTGCCCAGTTTGGATTTGAAAACTTAGGAAACATCAATAGTATAGTTATACTAATGAATTTTATTAATTTGCTAATACATTTATAAATTTGTTTTCAAAAAAGCATAGGTGTGCATTTTCATATGTTGCAGAGGTCACTTGAGGAAAATGTACTGCATAAATATTGAGTTGTGTGTGTGTGTGTGTTATACTTGTGTGTGCATGTTCAATATCTATGTACCAGTATGTATGCACATCTATGTGTGAAAGAAAGAGTCCAATGTTGCATGTCTTCCTCAATGTTCCTCACGGTATCACTATTATAATCATTATCATCATTATTATTTATTTTGAAACCTGATAAAATTAATGTGGGGCTGACCAAGCATGGTTTGTTGACTGGTCTGTGAGCTGCAGGAATCTCCTTGTTTTCACCTACTCAGTGCTGGTGGTATTAGATGCATGTGGCTACACAAAGTTTTTCTTTTTAAAATGGGAGCTGGAGATCCAAACTCAGATCTCCCTGACTGAAGAGCAAACACACTACCAACTGAGCCAATTCTCAAGCCCCAACAGAACATTTTAATCTGCATTATTTTATATCTATTCCACTACAGCTCTAAAAAAAGCAGTGGTCATATCCAGCTGTCATACTCAAAAGTTTTAAACCTGTCTGTTGATGTTGGATATATATGGTCCCAGATGCAGCCTGATTTGACTGGAAATGTCCATCAGGGAATAAAGGAGAGGAAGTGGTTATTTTGCATTTGCTGTTTTTTTTCTATCTTAGTTTTAGATTGATGACATTAGTAGTTGGTAGTGCTTCTGTGAATACTGAGCACTAATTGTTCTTGAGAGTTTCAGTGTCTAGGTGGTGCCAAGCTCCTACCACAGTCCAGAGGGAGCCACAGTATTTCTTCCTTTGTTTCACCATATACATCTCTAGACAATAAATTATTGTATCTAAGTTATCCAAAGAAAATGATCCACTGTGCACATTTAGATGTTTCATAAGACTGACCAGTGTTAAGTATGCTATAATTCTCTGTGTTAAAATCAATATACCATTGTTACCAATGATATGCTATTCAGCCAAGAGTTTCAGTTTGCCTTTGAAAACTTTTCTATTCTTCCTTTTATTATTTTCTTTAGTATTTCTAACTCTGTGGCCATTACCATTGATACCTTTACCAATAGTTCCAATAGTACATTTTCAATAAGATCTTAACTCTTACAAAATATTTCAACACACTTATAACGTCTCTTTATCATAAAGTATACTTTGCTGATAAACTATTTTGAAATAGAATCTCATCTGTATCTTCCTCTGGATTGGAACTTGCTAGTTAGATCAGCCTGGCTTCCAACTCAGAGAACTAGCTGCCTGTATCTCTTGAGTACACTTGAACGAAAGTCTCTAAATACTCACACTAAAGGATAGGAAATCTCACTGAGTTTTCACTACAAATATTACCATTAATACCAACAAAGTGACCATTTGTATGCTTCCCCTATGCCCCATCAATAAATCATTGTTATTTTGTATATAAACATGCAGTCCAGGTCAAACTGCTTTGTGTAGAAAAAGACAGTAGAGGAGGCAGGAACTTCAAGCTCATGAGAGGGCTGCAGTGTAACAAATAGCAAGATTCCACTTGATTCTTCTCCATCCTACATAGTATGAGTGTATCTCCAAAGTTTGTGGGATAAATATTTGTGCCCAGACTGCAACTCATGGAAAGTCTTAGACCACAGAGCCATACTTTTGAAAGAGATAATTAAATACTAATACTACTCTGTGCCTTCTTTGTCTGCTTTCTGCGCTCATGCACTTTTTCCATCATAATGGTCAACAACAATGCTGCAAGTCACTGTACGAGAGAATCTCCAAAAATACCACAAAAATTTTCATAGAGCATTAGATCTGTCTTGAGTTCTCTATTTTATAGTCTACTGTATCTTAATGGATCAACAGCTAATAATGTAGCCTTAAAACAGAAAGAGAAATTTTATAGACATTAAAGTCTATTCTTCTAATATAGACAAACTTCTACAAGAAAAGAGTTTTGCCTGAAATGACTACAGTAATCATTTATAGTCGTGAACTATTTAAAACTATGTGAATGTCCAATGCCTTCAGGTCAATAAACATTTATGATATGTCTAGAGATAGAATTTATGATAGGCATACATTTAGTTTTTTGAGACAGGGTTTCTGTGTAGCCCTGGCTACCCTGGAACTTGTAAAAGTAAGTTTTATTTGCCTGAAGTAATTGCCATGTCTGAAGCTTACTGCTTCCATCTATTAACATAGGTTCTTTCTGAACTCTTGATGGCTGGTTCAACTCAGCTTTTATGCTCAAACTCCTCTCTAAAATGACTGATTTAATCTGGCTTCTCCCAGTTTCTCACTGAATAGCTCTGTTTGGCCTCAAACTAAATCTAGCAACCTGTTCTAATTTTCAAACTCTTCCTCATTCTCTGGCTTGTTCTGTCTTCACCTGTGTCTAGTTTGTTCTCTCGTCAACCTCCTTCTGTAAAACTCTCCTGGTAAAACGGCCTCTGAATTCCACAAACTATATTGTCAGGAATTCAATTCCACTGCACTTCTTCTCAGCTCACTGACTCAAACCAACTGACTGAACAGCACTCAGAGATCTGCATCCTCTGTCTCCTGAGTGCTGGGATTAAAGGCTTGTGCCATCATGCTTGGAAGGAATTTTTTCCTTATCTGAAACTTGCTATATACTAGGCTGGCCTTGAACTCATAGATCTGCTTACTTCTTTTAAAATATGAAATATACACCACAACAGATATGATATGGAGGTTTTTAAAATAGTGGTAAGGGTGCCCCAAAGAGAGAGGGGGTATCTGTATTCCAGCCAGAGTACCCATGTTGCTGGATTAAAATTCCTCTACAGGAACTTGCTCTATAGTCCAGGATGACCTTGAAATCAGAGATGCCTCTGCCTCTGCATCTTGAGTGCAGTAGTATGCCACTACCACTTGGCTCACAACCAATATTTAATAAAAAGTTTTAAAATATGAAGTTAAAAAGGACACCAGAAAGCACACAATCCTATATACTATTATTATTGTCAAGTCCAAAGGAAACCTGGGGCAGATGCCCATCTATCAAAGTGTATGCTGGCCTCCAGGCTCACTCAGTACCTGTGGTGGCTGTACTAAGATCTTCTCACCCCCCTCCCTACCCCTAAACTTATACCACTCATGGCCTTCTTTTCCCCTAGTTACTCATTCCTATGGAACTCTGCCAGTTCAGGCCTCTTGGGTCCCTCTTGGTCTGCTCGATTCCCTCCGTCTTGTTCTTCCCTCACCAACATGTCCCAGTTCACTCTGTTCATGTTCAGTGTACGAATTTCTCTCCCTGATGACTCTAGCTGTTCTTGCCCTCATATCATTAAGAAAAACCTTTCCCTCAACAATATCTTGGAGTGTTCATGTCCTCACATCATACAATTATAATATGTAATTACGATTGACCTATAGAAGGCAAACTGTGCTAGGTATAGCTGAATCACAGATTAAAAAGGATATATAGGGTAGTATATATTTTTCTTTATTTTGTGTTTCCTATTTCTCTCCATAAGAAACACAAATTCTTTAAAATTGACTTTTCACGAGTAAATTTCTTTGTACAAAAGCTTTTAAATTTCACTAATTTAGGAATAATTCCCCCAAAAGAAAGAAGGTTTTAAAAGCCTCTATTGTTGAACAATTACTTGCCCAAGAAAATGTTTATTGTGGAGTCATTACCAAAACTGAGTCTTTCTTCTATGAGCCCCAGAGAGGAGTCAAAGAGGGACATATACATGATTATGGGTTTTAAACAAATAGTGACAAGACAGGGCCAGGGAGGCTAAATGATAAAGGTGTTGCCGTTCTCATGGTACATCATAGTGGGAAGCAATAACTTGGGCCTGTGAGAGGCACTTCACACTCAAGCTGTCACCTTCAAGTCTAAGCCTGACAAACTCTTCCTACCCTTACATTGTTTTGGGTGCCTGTTTTATTGAAACAGTGGGAATTACACTGGAGCATATCCTCATCCTGGATTTATAAAGCATACCCTGGCACTTAAAGCCTTTGAATTGCCAGTTTTAGCCTTGCAGTGATTATGCGCCTTCTTGAACTTCCTTCTTCATAGCAAGAATTTGTTCATAAGGGATTTAAGAATCTTGACAAGGCTTAAGTATGGAAACAAACTGTGTGAGGCACGTTTCTTCAACACCTTTTGATTTAAAGGTACACTAAGGATATATATTCGCTGTGTCAATACGAGTTCTTATTGTAGATCTACCACGAAAGAAAGAGCAAAGGCTGGACTGAACTAATGGATACCTCAAGGTGTAAGCTGTGGGCATGGGCATCAGTGAGAGTCACCTACGATTTCAATAGCTCATGGATCTATGCCATGTGAAGTCAGTAAATTAGTTCAATTAGTTCATACCCTACTGTTACAGTTACCTCAGAAAATGATGTGATTTCACAGAGATTCAGGTTGTCCTCCCTACTCCAGTCATCTACCATTAATAGTTCCAAAAGTCTTCTGTAATTGACCTCAAATAAGTTAACACTCATCCTGCTCGCTGCACCAATACAAGGTTTCTAAATGTGAGCGGTACAGGCTGTGGCGGCAGTAGGTGTGACTTCCTCAGCCTTGATATGGCGGAGTTGACACTTTACTAAGGGATGCTTCCAGGACACTCCACAAATACTCATCATAGTGGGTCTAACAATTCAGGAAAATGCAGAGTTATCTATGTTTATTAAAAATCAAACAATAACTCTTAGATACCTAGACTATAGATAGCAGCTTAAAGTAGAGGCTGTGGGTATGGCCTTAGGAATGAGTCAAGGAGATGGGTGAAATCATATAAGCTATTTTACTCTCCAAGACTTACTTTATCTTAGGAAAACATGATTTTCCTGGTTCATAATATGGAGTAAAGATTGATCACATTCAAACTGCTTGACACAGAATCTGTCAAAGAAAAAAAACCTTGTTATTGTAAAAATCAAGGTGTATTGCCACAGTTTTTCATTCTTTCTTTATGAACATTTGTCACTGGCTAGCCTCTTTGGTAAAAATGATGTTTCTTGTTGTTTACAGATTTATTGAGGCAACCATGGAAGAAGTTGCCACACATCAAGTGTGAAGCATTGTATGTGTGTCATACAACAATCAATACTGTATCGTTACCAAGTTTCTCTTAGATTTATTTACGGTCACAGGATTCCTGAAGTATTATGGGCTTGAAATTTGTGTCATTGGATTGCCCGTGACAGTGTGGTGGTGATGACAATGACTCAGTGGCATCTGCTACTAGGTGAGATTGCATTTTCTGAAAACTCAATGTAGCAGTTGAATGGGAGAAATGAAGTGTTAAGAGAGGAAAGTGTGAGAGTCACCTCATCACCTCAATGTCAAACGTGTCCTTTTGTGCTGTAGAGACAGCTCAATAGTTTAGAGCCCTTGCTGATCATGGAGAGAACCAGAGTTTGGATCTCGCTCCCAGGATGAGTGACTTACATCTGCATGTACCTCCAGCTCCAGGCTGTTCGACCTACCTTCTGGACTCTGCAGGCGTGCACACACACACACACACACACACACACACACACACACACATATGCATGCATGTGCACATATGCAAGCACACATGCACCACAAATAGAAATAATTTTTTAAGTGCTTTTGTTTCTTGTGCTAGCACCAACGACAAAGTATGTATATAAGTTTATTTTTCTCTCCTTTCTTCCTACAGATCTTTTGGTGAAGATTGTTCTATGAATGAAGATGAGAAAGACGGACAGGAGTTATTGCTTTTCTGTAACATTTGTTTGGCTACACAGCAAAATGCATAGTGCTTAGCCTCCAGAAGGAGTGCTCTCCACACAGTGGGTCTCTCTTCTGCTGTGCCACACCTGACACAAAATGCAATTAGCCTTTCAGTGAGCTTTATGTTTTCTTGATCTTATAACAACTAGGTGTCAGATCTCTCCATGCGTAACCTCCCACTCACAGCAAGATTATATATCAGACTCTTTGTTATGTACTTTCAAGGAAGATTTCTGAATGCGGAACAGAATGCACCAGCTATAACAAGGCTTTTGTCTGCCTATAAGTGCTAATATTGTCATGATTATACAATAATTGCAAACAAGGACCAAACATTTACATCCTCATAAATGAAGAACAACGTATGTTATCTGACAGACACTACTCATAGAACTATGTATCCATTGTTCTAGTCTCAGTATTATAATAGTTGTCTACCAGGAAATTATAAATATATCTATTAGAATAAGCCTTCTCATATACAATGTAAATACGAGTCAGGAATGTGAACTCGCATAGTTGCCTTTTAAAATAAATGTTCAGGTTTTTAAGTGTCTGGCACCCGTTTTCTTCTGAATGTTGTTTAAGTGTTCTTATTTCTTGCCCTATACTTAGCAGAAATGTGTGAGTCTACAAATGCTTGAGAATAAAAATGTTCCTTTTTCTGCCATTAACACACATTATAAAACTGTGGGCTATAGGGGCTAATGTGCATCATAAATAAATCAATAGATACACGTTGAGTTGTCTTAATGTACCAGGATGCTTCAGTATACGCTGCATACTTCAAAAGTTTTATGCATATGAAATGTTTTTATGATTATTTTGACTTGTGACATGATCGTTTGGCTTCATGATCAGTTGACTTTCAAAAATCAATAGACACAAAAAAATTATTTGACCTTTTAAAGTAAGAAATCAGAGGGCATGCTACCTGACCTATTCTGACTTCTTTTCCAGCCCCAGATTGCCTCCTGCTTCCTCCCACTATCCTACATCCATTCTGACCACTTGATTGTTCTTAAAAACATAAATAAGTACACCTAGAGCATTTATATTTACTGTATGTCCATTATGTATCAAACCGTGATTTGTTCAGTAAGGTGTAGAAGACCCTAAATCTCCTGCCACCATGATCTTTGACTTTTGTCATGTAGACATTTTATATCTTGTTATCACAACCATGGCAGAATCATGCAATATTTTCATAGAAAAGCAAAATGATATTTTAAAACATTAATACTCAGAGAAGCTAATAAAACTGCCTACGTCACATAGATGGTAAAAAAAAAATCTTAGCCTATATCCCAACTTCATTCTTAAATGCTACTTTAAAAAGTACCTGGGTGCCCAATTATAATTGTGATAGATGTGAGGACATTCTACTGGGACTCTAGGTAAGAGAAATATAGGAGAATGGGGAAATAGAAGGATCCAGAGGGTCATCGAAACCTAGAAGAAGAACATCGTGATGAATGGATCTGGGCCCAGGGGGGTCTACTCAAACTACTGCACTAACCAAGGACAATACAAGTAGTAAACAGCAAACTGCTAATCTGATCTAGCCAATGGACTGGCCATTCTCCACAGTTATGTGGAGAGCAGAGATTGACTATGACATGAACTCTAGTGCTCCATATTTGGCCATTTCCCCTTGATGGGGAGGCCTGGTGGCACTCAAAGAAGGAATAAGCAGGTAACCAAGATGAGACTTGATAACCTATGACCATATAGTGGGGAAGGAGGTCCCCCTCAGTTATAGACCTAGGGGAGGGTAATAGGGTAAAAGCAGGAAGGAGGGAAGAATGTGAGGATACAAGTGATGAAATAACAATTGCGTTTTAATCTGAATAAATTAATTTAAAAGAGTAACTGGGTGTCACGTATGTTAGATGCTAAGGTCTTCTGTAGCTTTTGATCATACTCAGAAGCCTGGGCATTCAATAATTGGTAATGAATTTGTAAATCATTCTCTTCAGTGATTGTCTAACCTTAATACCTAGGAGATGCCTATCTGTAGGTGAAAATTTGTCATGTCTTTAAAAGGAAAGTAAACATGAACAATGATTTAGATGTTTTAAAATCTTGCTTCTGAGTCCTCTGCAAGAACAGTTGATGCTCGCTACTGTCAAACCATCTCAGCAGCCCCCATGAGCAATTACATTTTAAATCACAATATTTTGAGAGTTTCTTTAAAGAAAATTTACTTGATGAGGTAAATTCTGAGAACCCCCAATGACTTGGAAGCCCAAACTGGCTTGAAAACAAAGAGTGAGGTTTTCTGCTAGCCAAGGTGCCAAACTCAAGGCCAGAATAAACCATTCAGAATGGTCAGAGGGGTCGCAGAGCTCTCATCTTTGCCCAGAGATACTCCTCCCTGCATGCCCTCTTAGAGGTTTTGGCAAATGTTTCTTTGGAGAAGTCGTTTGCAGTAACGACAGTGCTGTATTTTGCTAAAAATGAAGAGAACAATTGAAGAGGAAGAGAAGAATCTTTAGTCAGCAGTCAAGGTGTTATGGAGTTAATTATGAAGAGAACTAAACATTCCTGTGTACGGATTGATGCGGATGCAGCCAGAGATTGACTATGCACGTCCTGTTCTGTCATTCTCTGGCCTGTTCTCTTGAGATTCAGTGTCTCGCTAAACCTGGAGATACACAGCTGGCCACCAAAGTTCAGCAATCCTCCTGTTCCCGCTGCCAGTAGTGCTGGGGTTACAGACATCCATGTGGTCATGCCTAGATTTTTATAGGGTTTGAGGAACTTAAACTTAGATCCTCATGTTTTCTACCCCGATCCATTTTCCTAATCCTACAACCGAAATTTTATATCAGAGAAAAGGTAATTAAACAGCGTCCTTCTGTCAATTACCCTATATCATATACAACTATGTACATATCTTCCCATATACTGTAGTTTTGTAATGTATTACAAAGTAAAACTCCACCGATATATGTAGTTCAAAAATGGAAAGTCAAAGTACAAGGAGACCATCATGGCTGGCAGATCTGGACCCAGGGGGGCCTGCACAAACTATTGTACCAACTAAGAACAATGCATGCAGTAAATCTAGACCTCCTCTTCAGATATAGCCAATGGACAGCTCATGCTCCATGGTTGTGGGGACAGCAAGGACTGCCACTGACATGAACTCTGGTGCCCCCAATTTGATCACTTCCCTTTGGTGGGGAGGCATGGTAGCACACAGAGGAAGGGGAAGCAGACTATCCCAATGAGACCTGATAGGCTGTGGTCATATGGTAGGGAAGGAGGTCCCCTTCTGTCATAGGTCTAGGGGAGGGGAATAGGGCAAAAGAGGGAGGGGAGGGTGGGAATGGGAAGATACAAATGAGGGGATAGTAATTGGGATGTAATCTGAATAAATTATAATAAAAAGAAAAAATAAGAGATAGTGTCTTTGAGTCATGTTCCTGTATTCTGTCAAGTAAGTCTCATTATTTGAATCTCTATGATGCTACTTTGCATTTGACTGTACTGAGGTTCAGGAGCATGGCATTTCCCCTGGGTACCAGAGAACTCTGAGCAGTGTCTATCTGTCCATCTTTGAGGTAATGAAGGACTCTGGCACTCAATGCTTGTGTGCTATTAGTAGAGGTGTCAGGTCATACATGGTATGTTAGGAAGTTGTCAAAAGGGGAAAGGTGATTCCTTTAAAACCCTGTTTAGCTGAGAAGATGACAATATAGAAAGAGGAGATAAATATTTCTAAGTCCAGCTCTGCTTTCAAATACATGAGAACAGGATGCAGTAGATAAGTTGTGAAAGCTATTCTAAAATGAAATCATGAAGGTCTTCTGTAGAGAACTCATTAGACTTCGGGATAGTGACAGCAGGGCATTTAAAGCCATGTCGTGGACATTATGAGTACGGGGTACTCCATTACTGCACAGAGCACTAGTGTGGTAGCCTGGCTGTGACCCTGCAAACACGGTCTTTGAAAATTCAGCCCTTGAATTTACTTTTCTCCATGGCTCTATTTAGCATTTAGACTTCTGTGTCATGACTGAAACCTTACATTTCTCAGATGGGAAGGATCATAATGCTCACTTGTTTTGGGGAGAAATTTATTGTCTTTTCACTCTCTAAAACTGAATTACTCACAAAAAAAGCCTTCTGGTAAGTATTTGTATTGAGTTTGCCTGAAATGAGAAAAATTATAACTTCTCAGCAGAATATGTAATGATTGTCATGTATTTCTGAAAGAAATCTCAGGGAATCTCACTTGCTAGAAAAACGGATCTGAGTAAAACCTTCTGGGAAAAAGAAAATGCAGCTATTAAGTTCAATCTTAAAGTTTGGAAGTGGATAATTACAGTTCTTTGGTTGCATTTTCTATTTTAGCACTTTACAGTTCACCAAAAGATGCAAATTATGCCATCAAGCCATCTTGATTTCTTTATGTTTTTGTGATATAATAATTAAACAAAAAAGTTCACCCTCAAAGAAAGAAAAAAACCTATTGCATTTTAACACGATTTCTCCTTTCTTGTCATGTTAGAATTTGGCTTCATTTTAGGCAGGATGCTTTGGAGGAGGACAGAAATATATGTGTGCACTCAACAGCAAGAGAGACGTGAAGGGGGGGGGGGATAACAGAAAAAGGGAGAAAGGAACAAGTGTCACCTGTATCATTTGTCACTCTGTGGACTACTTACATTAAACCATTTGTGAAATGAAGACCAAGTGACTCCAATGACAATTTCAAAGAACTGAAAAATGGGGGAAAGAATCAATAGGTCTCTCTAGAGGCAACTGGGCTACAGTGAAGTCTAGGCCCAAGCATACAGACATACCATAATACTCAGCCTTTTCATGTATGGCTGATACACAGGGGTGGTAGTGGCATCTCTGAACTGTAGAACACACTGCCAATCATCTAGCTTGTATTTAAACTGGCACATATCCATTCCATACCTTAAATATTCTTCCTGAGTTCTGGAGCTCTGGTTTTATTTAGTGAAAGTTGTGTGCGGAACAACTTCAGTTCTTCACTCTCACTTGAAGGTAAATGTAGCATAGAATAGTCAGTGAACTATGGCAAATTCTGGCAATGAAGTTACAAACAAAGCTATGTACTGAAGTCCCTTTCCTAGCTTCTAAGTTCATCAAGTTTACTGTGTGGTCTCTATACAGTGGTTCCCTTTGTTTATATCCATCCTGACTTTTCTTCTTCCTTCTTTTTCTTTTATTCTTTTATGTGTATGGGTTTCATGCCTTCATATGTGTAAGTATACCCAATGTGTGTAGAGGTCAAGGAGGCCAGAAGAAGGTGTTGGATTCCCTGGAATTGGAGTTACAGATGGTTTTGAGCCACCATGTGGGTGCTGGGAATCAAACACAGGTCCTCTGGAAGAGTAGTAGTCAGAGCTTTTAACTACGGCGCTATCTCCACATCACCTATATCTTCATCTCAGACAGAAACTTCTATTTTCCTAATCTTGTGTGACTTGTTTGCTTACCTTATACTTTAGCAAGTCCTTTCTGTTTTTGGCTGTTGTCCCTTAGTTAAAATTTCAGTCATGTCCAGGCTGGTCTTCAGTGGCAAATCTCTAACGGAGCTCCAGGTTCTCGTTTGTTGCCTCTGTTTAGTTTGTTCCACACTGTCTGGGTTCCTATTTCCTCCAGTACCTGTGACTCAGCACAGCTTGAAGCTGAGATGACAAGGCCAAGTATTAGAGAGTAATTGTTGTTATCTCTTTTATTCCCTGGATGATCTCCACAAGCAAAATCAAGCAACAGGCAACCATGTCGTCACAAACCCAGCTATGAAGTGCTATGTGGGGATGGGAGAAAGAGTAATCCTTGGAGAAAGCAGGACATTTCAAAGGCTCAGTATAATTACGGAAGACATAAGGATGTACAGAGTCTAAAAGGCAGAGGAAGCAGTTTATCAAGCCAAAGAAATTGAAGCAAATTTTCAGAATAGCATAATCTTAGAAAGTGGCAAGGAAGTCCATGTGCTGGAATGTCAAGGGAAGAGAGAGAGCTGTGGAAGGTCATGTATGACAGTGGCCTTAAGCCTGGTATGGCAGAAGAATGTCTAAGCAAATTCTGATCTGAGCATTCTGTTAGGCAGTCAGTTTCTCAATACTTGATTCCTAAATGTTCTATTTTTGAATACCATGGAAACGCCATTCCTCTTTAAAAGTCATGCTTAATTACTTGTCTTCCCTTCTCTTCCTCCTCTTTACAGTGACAGTCTTATCTTTTACATCTCTGGAATATAACTATGGTGAATTAATTGTCTATGGTGCAATGATAACTAAATAATGAGAGATACTGTATTTTGCATACATAGACTATGCAATAGAACACCCTTGGAATTCTAGCACTCAGGAAGCAGAGCCAAGAGGTTCACTGTAAGTCTGAGGTCAGTCTCACAGACAGAAGTGTTCAACAACAGAAGGAAATTTTCAGAAGAATGAAAGTGCACCTGACTAGCAAATTTACAAGCTGTCAAGGCTAACTGCATCATCTTTTGGGTTTTCTTCTTCCTCCCTTCCTTTCTTCTTTCCTTCCTTCTTTCTTTTCTTCTTTCCTTGTTTTCTTCATTTCTTTATGTCTGTCTTTTTTCAATTTTTCTGCTACATTGGTCTTCTTGTTCTCAAAATACCTTTGATCAGTCAATGTTTTTATTTTTGAGTAGATGTTAAGGTTTCAGAGATTATGTCCAAGACAGGCACATGAGGTAATTAAAATTTAAGCTTATTCCAATTACATTTAAAATATTGCTGGGAATATGAAGTCATGTGTTATTGGATGCATGTGCATATGTATATAAATATGTGCACTGTCTTTTTAAATCCACCGTATCTGAAACATTACTGTAAAGTGCACACAACAGATGGCCCAATCAGAGTATAGAAAAGTATGTGATCAAGTTGATGCAAGGTGTCCTGGGATCATAATCATGAGATTTTTTTTTTCTGAAACCCTAGGGTCTTCTAGGGAAGCTGTCACTTCCATGTTGGAAGCCCTTGGCAATGACTACCCACCAACTACTGCTGACATAATTAGATAATTTAATTATTAGTCTGGCTGTACTAGTACAAACCATCCCGAATACAAACACAGGTTATGATCCTTTTAGCTGTCTGCAATTCTGGTGATATTCACACTTATACTGTAGGCTTTCTTTCCCTGGTGCTGTTTCTAGCTTACTTATTTCCATCTATAGCAGGGTTTCTCAACATTTCTAATGCTGTGATCCTTTAATGCAGTTCCTCATGTTGTGGGGAAGCCCTCAACCACAAAATTATTTTCATTGTTACTTTGTAACTGTAATTTTGCTGTTGTTATGAATCATGATGTAAATATATGTATTTTCTGATGATTTTAGGAAACCCCTGTGAAAGGATTTTTTGACCTCCAAAAGGGTCAGGACCTGAAGGTTGAGAGCCACTCCTCTATGCCATGCCTATTTTACTTGCTGTAATAAAACTCATATTTGTTGAGCCCTTTGTAAATATAATATCTTTAGCTGAGTTTTGGTAATTGTTGACAATTCCCAAACAAAGTATAGCAAGACATAACAGCTTATCTTGGGTTTCTGCTTTCTAATTCATTACTCTGGCCTTTTTGCCCCCTGAACATCAAATGTCCCCACCACAGGGCCTTTGCATGTGATGCATCAGTCTTCTCCAGCCTACTTCTTTTCTCTTGGTCCTTTGATTCTCACTCTTCAGTAGCCCTTCCCCATTCACTTAGTTTTAAATAAGTTCTCCAGATAACTCTTTTAGTGTTCTTACAGAACCGCCCTCCAAATACTATATGTGGTAGTGATGCTTGTTATAGGGCAAGCTGTGTTGCTCTAAACAAAGATATGTTGAAGTCCTAACTTCTAATGCTTCAGGATGAATTTATTTCAGCAACTGATGAATTTAAAATGCTTGATACCCTATGAGCATATACAGGGGAGGGGGAATCCCCCTCAGGAACAGTCATAGGGGAGGGGAATAAGGGGAAAATGGGAGGGAGGGAAGAATGGGAGGATACAAGGGATGGGCTAACCATTGAGATGTAACAAGAATAAATTAATAAAAAAAATTAAAAAAAATAAAATGTGGCCATTAAAAACAGGTCCTAATCCAGGTTTACCAATATTTTTGTTATAGGGAAATTTAGAAACAGAGAGACTTAGAGCAGATGGATGATGTGAAGACACATAGAAAGAAGGCTACATGCTGGAGAGAGACAGGCACCTATAGGCCAAGGACTGATGAGCATCATCACAACTTAAATCCCAGAACTGAGAAGAGGGCTGGGGGAGGGGGAAGCTCTTCAGTCATTAGCATGGACTGGTCTCTCCATATGCTTTGATCTCATGCTTCTGCACTCCTGCACTCCAATTATTATACGATTGTTTCTTCAGCTACCCCATTCTTGATCCTTTCAAAGGCAACCTTGGGGACTAATTTACACATTAATTGAGCTGCATTCATTACATATTGCTAGATGTCTGTGTCCTCCTTAGATTTTTTGGCTTTGCTGGGGCCGTGCGTGGCTGTTTCATTAACCATTATTGTTTGCAGCAGCACTGGTGACAATTCCTAGAACCTATTAGTGTAGGGATATCTGTGGAACTTATGAATAATTCAATGTTTGGATGCATGAATGGTGATATTTTAATGTGAAGTGCTTCTGAAGGTTTGGAATTTCCTATTCTTTAAATAAACAAATGACACTTTAATCTTACAAGCAGCCACCATGATACTTCAAGAAAGAGGAGGCAATCTTGATGCATAATTACCAAATGTCTTACTGAACAATGACTTACATTGAAAGAATATAAATTAGAACTATGGGTAGTTCAAATTTTCTTTTGAGCATATTTAATTGTAGCTTTAAATAATTACAACATAAAGAGTTGCTCATCTTAGCATACCACACTAACTAATAAGCGTAGGAAGAATAACATTACATCTTCAAACTTGGAGGAACTGTGGTCAAAGCAAACATAAGAGAGTGAAAAGTTGTTTTAATTATCCATTTGATACAATGTAAAATCACCTGACAAAAGTCCCATTATTTAAGTCAGGTTGCCTATACCCATGTGTGTGAGGCCTTATATTGATTATATTAATTGAGATGGGAAGATCTGCCTACTATAGAAGACACAATTCCCTAGGCAAGAGATCCTGAACTGTCTAATAGTGAAGAAAGTGATCTGAGTACAAATGTGTGAATTGTTTTAACCCTCTTTGCTCTTGACTGTGAGTTTAATAGCACTTATTCTTTCATGTACCTAACTCTATGCCTCCCATGCTATGATGGGAATTGTGAGATAAAATAAATCTTTTCTCCCTTAAGTTAATTTTTTAATGTAATTTTTAATCACAGCAACAGGAAATTAAACTAATATAGGAGATAAGAAACCCTATGCAGGCCATTGGCTTATTGCTCTACTAAATTTTGCGTTATATTTTCTCACTAATTACTAGGCACATTCACATAGCATACATCTATATATGCCACATACCCATATACACATATATGAACTTAAAGACTTTTGAGTGAATGTATACATATATGTCTTGTATATTTATACACATATAAATCAAACACACCCACATATGCATACGTAGATACATAGAGTTGTATCACATTTTAAAACTTTTATTGTTTGTTTGTTTACTGAAACAGAGTCTCATTGCATGGCCCACACTTATCAAGAACACACAATTCTTCTGCATCAGTCTTCAGAATACTGGAATTATAGGCTGGCTTAGACCATTTTTCTACTACAATATACGTTGGGAAAGAAGACCATTAGTTTGTCTTATCTCAGAGTTTATTCGCTGAAGGAACGGAACTATTTAATATCTATCAAGGGGAAGTTGATGTAGAACTTAAAACTATTCCTTGTAAGTCAAAGTAAATAGTTAATTCAGAACTGTTGAGATAGCTCAGTGAGGATAAGCAGTTGCCATGAAAGCATAACCTGAGTGTGATCCTTGGTGCCCATGTTGGAAGGAAGGAGAGAACTGAATCCCAAACATTGTTTCTTGCCCTCCATATACATGCCATGGCACATGCACACCCAAACTGCACTGCCCACACAATACTAAGAAACCATGGCCAACACACTTTAAATGTGTATGCTGGGCATCCAAAGTCAACTCATGCAAGTGCATTTATTTGCTGAGTCACCTCAGCAGATGGGTTTTTGTATGTGTGGGTACATCAGCAGTGATATGTTTCCAGTTTGGAATATGAAGCAAATCAATTTGATTTTTATCATTTTAGAAGATGCTTGTCTCTTCTTGGCTACTTGCTGTCCTTCCTCTGAGTGCCACCAGGTCTCCCCCTCCAGGGGACATGGTCAAATGTGAGGCACCAGAACACGTGAGAAAGTCGTATCACACTCTCCACTCAACTGTGGAGAATATTCTGACCATTGGCTAGATCTGGGAAGGGGTTTAAAGTTTACCTCCTGTATTGTCCTTGGCTGGTGCCTTAGTTTGAGTGGGACCCCTGGGCCCAAATCTGCCTATCATATTGTTCTAGAAGAGACTTGATACCCTATGAGAATATATAGGGGGACGTAATCCCCCTCAGGAACAGTCATAGGGGAGGGGAATAATGGGAAAATGGGGGGGGGGAGGAATGGGAGGATACAAGGGATGGGATAAACATTGAGATGTAACAAGAATAAATTAATAAAAAAAAAAAAAAAAAAAAAAAAAGAAGATGCTTGTGCCATATAAATTGGGTTTACTAAGAAAGGGTTATATGTTTGTATACAACACCATGTTCAATTATTGGTGGTCTTTTTATAATGTAAGTAAAAGAAATTTGACATGGATGTAGCTAAGTTGGTAGAGTGCCTGTCCACTATACCTGAAGCACTGGGTAAAATGCCTAATCCCCAACAAAATGGGCATAGATAACATGTAATCTCAGATCATGGAAATTGGCTGCCGTAAGATAAGGAAGTCAAGGTAATTCTGGCTACTTAGTGAGTTCAAGGCCATCTAGGGCTATGTGAGATCCTGTCTCAAAGACAAATCATAACAAAACCCACAAAATTAATTACATTCTTAAGGCCACAGAACTATGAACAAAATACCAGTTAAAAATCAAAACATAATTCTAAAGGAAATATAGATAGAGATTTCATGTTCACCATTTAATGTGCACTGGTAGGGCATTCTTTACCACACATGATATGACGTCACTATGTGACATTTGCCTTTGGAAAGAAAGCATCAGTTTCCGCTGGAGGGCTCTTGCAAATATTTCACCCAGAATGACTAAATCAAAGCCCAAATACTAATAAGCGCCGCAGGTAACTTTGGTATATGGTATAGTCTGAGGACCAATGGTGAAAGGAAGGTGGATGTTGCAAGAAGATCTGCATTATCATGACCTGGTGTTTGGCAATTTGGTGGACTTAGACAAAAATAATCTTCCTGAGTTCTTATGTTCTCTGAAGTGGCAGGTTATAATGGTTACCTGTATTTCTATAGTGCTAGAAGCTGAAATGATAACATGTAAGGAAACCACCAGCAGCCTGCATGACATGCAAAAGAAATGCAATGACAGACATGGCTACAAAAATTTTTAATACTGCCTCTAAAACTTCCATTTCTTATAGGCTCCAGATATCTGAAAAGGATGTGTACCTATTTGAAAGTAGTTTGCATTCTTAAAATCAATAGGTTGGACAAAGTATGAAGGAGAGCTAGCCTCTGTATGTTTATGTTTTAGCATTCTTCACAACCTACATATCAAATATGTTGTTTATTATTTCATAAATAAACTATCATCCGGCAAATACTTTCAAGGAAAAAAACCAATAGGTTGGAATACAAATCAAAGTAGTTCCTTCCACCTTGTCCTCTTTAGTTTCTTTCCATCCTTCATTGGGACAGGAGAGTTACCAAGAACCTTCAGAATAAGGGCATGAACAGGACAAAGAAAATCCTGATTTTTACAAGCTTAAGCTGACAAAAGTCCAAGACAGTACCAATACTTACAAACAGATGAGGCTTAATTAAGCAGTGTAGGATAGAGTACAGATTCTAAGTTTTTGGGTTCCATTAGCCAATTTTGAAATAAATGCTGGTGTCAGGCATAGAGGGATGTTCTCATAATTTCTGAACTCAAGAGAGTGGGAGTCAGGCACACTGAGTTCCAGACTAGGCTTGAACATAATGAAACCTTGGAAGAAGAAGGAGGAGGAGAAGGAGGAAGAGAAGGGGAAGGAGGAGGAAGAGGAGGAGGAGAAGAAGAAGAAAAAGAAGAAGAAGGAGGAGGAGAAGAAGAAGAAAAGAAAGAAAAGAAGAGAGAAAATGAAAATAAGGAAGATTGTGGGAAGATGCAGCAGAGAAAGGGATTTATATGGCATTAAATTCTAGGAAAGTAGACAATATAGATGGAGTCATGGATGGCAGGTTAAAGAACCTCTAAAAGTTAAAAGCTCAAATCTAAAGACAGTGAAAGTGCCAATGAATCCATTCAGTGGCCAGTATATGTGAGGGGTTTACACTTAGTTGAGTGTTGTGGCTTATCTGTTCTTTGACTGAGTCAGTGAAGTCCACATAAACTATCATTTAAGCATCAAAATTAAACTGATTTGCACACACAGTCAAAGAAACAGTCATATCAGTTGAACAAATATCTGAGAACCCTACGGTCTTGTCAGAGTTGCCTTATGAACACTTATTTTTTTCCAGGTAAAGATATTACAACAGTTTCTCACTGTCTTCTAAAAATCTATGTATTTAAGGATAATAAAAAAAAAATTCCAAAACTGTTCACACATACAGTTAGGCTTGGCTATGTGAATACCAAAGTACATGTTCCTTAATTTCTTTTACTGTGGGAAACCATGGAAAACTCTAGTTTAATGAGGCAGTATCTTGTGGTTGGATGACCTCTAGTCTAAATGGCATAAAACTTTGAAGGAGCATGATGAGGAGAGGACTCTATGCTGGTGATGCTGGAGGAGGTGCAAGGAGTCAGTTAAGGAAAACAACTGTCAGGGGCCACTCACCCTTGGAGTTTTTCCCTCATCTTTTCAAAGTTGATAGAAATAATATGAGGTCCTAGCTCTTAAACAGCATGATCCTAAGAGAAGCCAACTAAACCGACCAGTGAAAAGACAAAATTCAAGTAGATCTTCTTGTGGTCAATACTCAGGCCCAGCTGAGGGATGGTACTTTGGAGAGGTATTTTGAAGGTCATACCACTATGGCTCCTATGACTGTATAGTTGTCAAAAATCCTTGTCTGTCCCCTTTATCCTTTGAAGAAATAGAAACTAAATGATTCCTACTTAAAAAATAGATCAAAAGAAAATGCTACATTAAATCTTTTATATATAGTTGCATAGTATACAAATGGGCACAATACTACTGCTTTAGTCATGAGTCGTTTCTATGTAATGTGTTTGTGTGAAGGTTTCATTTGAGATGTATTAAAACTGGCTTCCAAAATCCAAAGCAGAGCACCATCTCTGTACCATATTACCAGAATGAAGAGGTGCACTGTAAAAGAGGTCAAAACATCACACAACTGTGGGGTTCAGCAATAGATTGAGTTCTTACAGGATTCACATTGCAGTTGTGTAGACACTGATCTGCAGGTGTTCAAATACCATTAAATTGCTGGGAACTAACCTAACTTAAAGCACCCAGAAAAAAAAATCTCTAAAACAAAGAAAATTTCATGGTGCTTAACGATCTAAAAATACTAGCTTGAATTTCTTCTTTAGGAAATGGTGGGTGTAGCCATGATTTCAGTGTGATATAGTCGTAGCTCAACCTATTTGTTAAAGAGAAGATCACAGCCTTGCCATGCGTTATCTTCTCCACAGGGACGTGTCTCAGTGGATTCTCAGTTCAATGGCTAATACAGGAATGCATTTTTGGATAATAAGCTCATGCTCAATCAAATCTACAGTAAAGGTTATTCTTAATATAGATGAGCAAACTAATAGCTCTAATTCCACACTCTTGTGCTACTTCTTTGCCAGAGAAATTAGGACTGACTTTCCATCTAATACAGGTGCTGCATTAATGGCTTCTTTACACTTGTAATCTCTCATCCTTGTGCTCTGGAGTGCCATTTTTGACATTAGTCCTTGCTTGTTGAAGAACTTCAGGCACAAGATCAGGGCCAATTAAGTAAATGTAATATAGTTCTACATGGGTCATGCTCAATTTAAATTGTATTATGGACACGTGATGTGATTTCTTCACTCTTTTATTTTTCTGTTTTAATTTTTATTTTACATGTATGAGTATATGCTGGTGTCTATGCAAGCACACCGGGTGTGTTTCTAGTACCCTCAGTGGCAAGAAGTGGGTGTCAGTTCCCTTGCAACTGGAGTCATGAGTTGCTGTGCTGGGAACCTAACATTGGACTTCAGCAAGAGCAGCAAGTGCTCCCAAGTGCTGAGCCACTGCTCCAGGCCCAAGACTGTCCTTTCATTTGGATGATTATTATTGTCATTTAGCCTGAGTGAAACTTGTACATTTTTAAAAATTTGGCCAGAGTATTCCTACATACTGCATTTTGTTAGAATGATGAACTGATCTTTGTTCCTAGCCACAGGGAATGACCTGTGACAGGAATGGATGATGGAGGTGACAAAAGGCTTGGCTATTTTCCCTATGCCCATTTGTCCCTGGGGATTTTTACCTGACTTGAACCTGAAAGGGACTATCTCTTTCCTACCCTGTGCAGAGTGGCAGCCAGTGAGCAATGAGCTATCATTACACTTTAAACTGAGCATCTGAATCTCAGTTTGGGTGGGGACATATTGGGATATATCTTTGTGTTTGTTTGGTTTTGGAAAAAAATATATATCAAATAATGTTTCCTATTCAGTCCATTTTGAGTTCTGTAGATCTTTCTGGGCTACAAAGTGAGACCTTCTTTGAAAAGTCAAGGTAAACAATTAGAAAGGTGAAGTATAAGGCATGAACATGGGATTTTGTACCTGTGAACAAAACAGGCTGTGCAGTGCTTCCAAGTTAAACCTCCCAGCTATTAGCCTTGCCCTGGTCTCTCTACCATGCACCCAGTCCACACAAAGAACTTAGCTCCCATATATAAGTAAGTTTATCTATCTATCTATCTATCTATCTATCTATCTATCTATCTATCTATCTATCTATCTATATTGTACGTATATACATATATCATTCCATGTAGCAAAGGATAGTTTTAAACTTGCTATGTAGCCAACAATTAACTGAAGTCTTGATTTTCCTGCCTCCACCCTAAGCACGAAGATAACAGGCTCATGCCACCTACCAGTTTATGTGGTGCTTGTGGTCCAATCAGGGATCCATGACTGGAGCCCGAGCATTCTGCCAAATGAGTGACCTACGATGTGGGAGGCAGAGGCAGGTGGATCTCTCAGAATGCAGAAAGCAGACAACCTAACTACAAAGCAAGCTCCAGGCCAGCCAGGGTGACATAGTGAGACCTCATCTTAATCTTCTGTTTTGATTGATTAGTCGGTTAAGGTAAAATGTTTTTAGTTTTCCTCCAGGGAACTGAAATGAAAGGAGGGAGTGAACGGCTTAGAAAGAACTCAACTTCCTGCTTCATAGTAATTGCAAAATTTGGAAATGTTTTATAGTAACACTTGTTTTTAAAATATATTATGACTTTCATTGATTCCCAGCAACAGGCACTGGCATGTCCAACTCAAACCATGGTTTGCTCTTGTGTAAAGGTAATTGCTTTGAGGAAAGTAACGAAAACATGTCCATTGCCAAGTTGTTTCTGAAAAAGGGAACGTGGTAACTGCAAAGTACACATAAGCACTCTCCATCACTGTGGACCACAAGAACGCTCAGCACAGCTTTGTGATAGGTAGACTCGAGATGCTGTATACATTAAAAATAAAAGCTGGATGTAAGGTGTAAAGACAAGCAAAACTTTACCACCAAAAGAAAATCCATTTATTAGTGTGTAGAGGTTGTGTGTGGATTTCTAACTAATAAGACAAATAATAACAAAACTACTCTGGAAAAATTACATTGGTGAAAAAAACCCACTTAATATTTAATAAAAATTTAAACAATTGCTGTTGATGTTTAATAATTTTGTGATTTACTTCAAATTCTTAATATCAAAGTAAATTATGATGACATTAAAGTACATGCATAGTATACTTGATAATTCATAATAATTGACATTAAAACTGCTTCAGAAGTTTGACTTCTGATAGAAAAAGAACACATCATAGACATCCATTTCTTATTAAAGATTTTATTAAAACCAAGTCTTTGCAACAAATTGAAAAATGTAATGTTCCACAGTCAAATGTGTAAGAAAAAAAAACCCTCTATATGAAATTAATGGTACATAAATTTAAGAACATAATTAAAATTACACTAAATCTCTTTCTAACCACATAGACATATACAAATATCTATCCATATAGTAGATCTATAGATCTATAGAATATATGTCATATAATAGACCTATATATCTAGATAGATATATTTACATCACAAATTCACGTTGATCACCTGGAATACCTGAGTTTCTAAAGTTGTTGGTTTTCCAGAGAGTGCAAAATCATTTGTCATCCTCTTTATAAAGGTCATAGCCAATCCAGAAAAAAATAACTTTGGTTGATAGATGCTGTCTCTCAAAGATCAAACAGGAGTCTTCTGTAGGATTAAAGTTTATCTTCAGAGTCTTCTTCCAAGGGGAGTCCAGTCTGTGAGGTGAGGAATGTCTCCCAGGTAGCAAGGCACTGTGCAACATAAACAACATGAGAAGGATCAGCTATAGTTTGTAGCCAGTGTTAAAATTCTTAATAGTGCAACCTAGTACACACACTCCTACAGCAATCTATGCTATTTCTCCCATCAGCTTGAGAGTATCTATCATTTCTCAGATATTTTAATATTCTATCCTGTCTCGGTCATATGTGTGTGTGTGTGTGTGTGTGTGTGTGTGTGTGTTTTAAAGGGGTGTAGGCATTTTCATTGCATGTTCACAGAGGCCATTGACCATCTTCTTTAATTGCTATCTATATTGCTTTTTGAGACAGGCTCTGTCATTGGGCATGGACTTCACTGACTCAGCTTGACTGTCTGACCAGCAAGGACCAGGAATTCTTCTGTCTCCAGCTGCCTAGCACTAGGATGACAGATTTGTGCCTCCACTCCAGGCTTTTTACTTGGGCTGGCACAGGTGAGCAAGGTTGTGAAGCATGCAATTTACTAATTGAACCATCCTTCCAGCCAGCTATTCTAATTCTTAATGAGAGATACCATTGACAAGTAAGAGGAAAACCTAGAAAAGCTGAAAGAAGAGTTAGCTAAAAAACTGTCCATTGCTCTCTCACTGACAGGAGAGAAAAGAGAGCTCAGAGTTACTCATCTGGACCTGAAAAAGTACACATTGGCATCTAGACCTGGGGATGATGATGCCAACAGGCTTAGGTGCCTTAGAATCTCATTACCTTACATATGAAGTATACACATTTGCAACTCTGTATACACTTCATGCACAGTGTCTAGCACAAGAGTTCTGAGAAAGCTCCCAGTTAACTTATTATGTGCTGAAACTAGGAGTTGAGACTAAATATTTAACGGCTAAACCATCATTAAAATGAGAAAACAAAGAAATACACATAGGATGCCACCAAGAAGAGGAAAAAGAAATCATATAAAAATGTCTATTAACCACTTAAAGCCAGAAAAATGAAAATAATTAAATGAATAAAAAATAAGATAAGACACTCAAACTTAATCCTATCAATAGTCAATTTAAATGTCTACAGATTATACATCTCAATAAAAGGATACATTGTCTACTGAACAGAAACTAAGACCCACCTGTAGTTTAAGTTTCTTATGTATTTTAAATATAATGGCAAAATTGAAAACGAAAAATGATGTGCGTGTGTTTGTATAAAACACATGTCAAAAGAAAAGGCTGAATACTAATACTATATTAAAGACCTCAGAACAAAGATCCTTATGAAGATAAAGATGATCTTTTATAGGAGAAAACCTAAAAGTTCAAGATATTTTAAACAAAAACATAGCAAAACAAAGAAAAGGGCAAGTATATTCATGATTGGTTTTTAGCTCCTCTTATGTTTAACATGTGATCAGAAAAACAATGATTTAGATTTAAAGCATGTGATCCATCAAGTTGGCCTAATAAATATCAAAGAAAAAAAACCCAGAAAACACATCTTCTTTCATGAACTATACTCTTGAGACATGAGAGGTCCCAGCAGACTGGTATGGTGGCACATGCTTATAATCCCAACACACAACAGGCTGAGGCTGGAGTATTACCCATTGTTTAGGATCTTCATCTGGGCTACATAGTGAGTTTCAGGTCAAGCTAGTCTATGGAATGAGATCCTACCTCAAAAAACATTAATACATACAAGGTTTAAGCCCTATGAATTATGGTCTCTGAATACTGTGGAATTAACTTTAGAAACCACTAAAAGAAACACCCAATAAGGCTCCCAAGTACTTGTAATCTGAGTAGGAGAATTTTAAATACTTCTGGACCACAGAGGAAACCAGAAGTGAAATAATAAAGTTTTTTTTATTAATTTATTCTTGTTACATGTCAATGGTTATCCCATCCCTTGTATCCTCCCATTCTTCCCTCCCTCCCATTTTCCCCTTATTCCCCTCCCCTATGACCGTTCCTGAGGGGGATTACCTCCCCCTGTATATGCTCATAGGGTATCAAGTCTCTTCTTGGTAACCTGCTGTCCTTCCTCTGAGTGCCACCAGGTCTCCCTCTCCAGGGGACACTCCAGCACACAACAAGAAAATTTGCTCAACCATGTTCATAGCAGCCTTATTCATAATAGCCAGAATATGGAAACAGCCTAAGTGTCCATCAGTAGAAGAATGGATAAAGAAACTGTGGTACATATACACTATGGAATACTACTCAGCTATTAAAAACAGGGTCCTAGAAACCTACAAATAAAGTATTTTTTAACAGAGTGAAAAGAAATAACAATATATCAAAAAACTCTTGTGCACCACTAAATACCACTAAGGGAGCAAACAGAGAAAGACTAATTGCCTACATTAGAGAAGAGGAAAAAGTCCAATAGATGAATTTAATTTCTATTTTAAACCAAAAGAGCAAAACAACTAGCATCCAACAAACATATTAAAAACAAAGAAAGCAGCAGTATGTGCATGTTTGTGCATTTGTCTATCTATTTGGATGATCCAGAGGATTCAATAATAGACAATAGACAAAATAAAAGAAAGAAAAAAACCAATGACACAAACTGTTGACTCTATGAGAAGACTGGTAATATGTTAAAGTGCCTTAACAGATTGAAAAGGGGCTTAGTCGTGCAAAACTTGCCTAGCATGCATAAGATCCTTGGTTAGTTCTCCCACACTGTTACAGTGACAAAGAAAATTTTCAAGAGTGAAGAATGAAAAGACAACATTAGCTCAGATACTACTGACTCCAAGGAGGCAACAACGCAGGCTTTGTGCCTTTATAATTGAAGTCAGATGAAACGCAACAATACCCAATTACTCAAAAGGCAAAGATGACCAAAGCAAAGAAGCACCAGATACAGAGGACGGAAGGCACAGGAGAGCTTTCTAGCGTATTCAAAGACATTGTAGGAGAAGAAAAACTGCAGATGATTTTAGTCAGAAATATAGATGAAAAAGTCTTTAAAAATTAGCAAGGAGAAGCCAGAAATATATGCAAATGGATTTTATTCATGAAATGCGAGGTTTGATTAACGCTCAACCCTACGGACACATCAAACACAGCATCATCTCAACACACATTAAAGAGCATTTGTTGAATTTCAAAGCCTATCTGGTCTCAACTAAAACAAAAGTTCTCCAAAAATTAAGAATAGATGTAAAGTTCTATGTATTGAGAAAGAAAATCTGTAAGAAAAATAACTATAGTTTACTTTTTATGCAGATATGTAATTGAATGTTGGTTGTATAAGAACCAATATTCTCAGTTTACACTCAGGTTCAGATCTCCATCACCAAATTTAAGCATAAAAATGAAAAAGAACATGAAAACTAAAGATCCACTATCTTGTCTATGGGTTGTAGAGCCATTTTCCTGCAAACCTCTTTCCAGCTGAGCTTGTGACCATCCTCTGGTAGCTCACCCATAGCTGGTAGCTGTTAACTGTGCAGAACCATCCAAAGCATTGACTGCCTTCAGATAAAGAGCATATCTTTTTGACCACTCAGCCAAACTACCACTTAAATAAACTGACCACCCATCCCCCAGGACAAAGTTAGTGTGAAATTCCACGCAGCTTTCTTTGTTTAGAATTCAGGTCAAATAAAGACTCCAAATGTTATGAAGAATGACACTGGTCCGCAAACAATTTCTCTCCAGTTCCTGTTGTATTGTACGTCGACTAAGCCAGTCTAAAGGATTTGGCATCATAGCTGCCTTCTGTGTTGGCCAGTATTGTGAAGCACATCATAAAGTAAGCACAAAGGCCACTGAAACATGGTAAGGAGACATTAGACACCGAGTGGCTTCCTTGTCATCTGGCAACTGGAGGCAGAGAAAACATCTTATGTATTTTGGTTACTGAAAACCACGAAACAACTCCCATAGAATAACATGTATAATCAGCATTCCATGCATTGCTATGAATACTCAACAGGCATTACAATGGTTGTTTTATACATCATGCTTTTTTTGAGTGCTCAATTACTGTCATAAACTCAAGTGAGGGAGCTGAGGCTCAAATAACCTAGGTACACTTAAAGAGCTGCAAATCTCCTGGGGACCATAGCTAGTGTTTATTTATCAACATATGGAGAATGATAGATCTCCTATGTCACTACTGGGGTACACTTAATAAGTCACTGGCAAACACGACAAGATGTCTGTCTTTTACACAGTAGAAGAAGGATTATTTGGCAGAAGTGGGAAGAAAATATAGGAGGAATAAGGGCAATGGAAATGTAAGCATATGTATAAATTTTGTGTATATAGAAGCTAATTCTCTATGAATCACTTGGCCATGCTTTAGTTCTGGGAGTAGCTACATCATTTGAAGGTGATGGAGTCTAGATACACTGGGTTTTCAGCTAATTCACAGTAAATGCAGATGACTACAAAGAAGGAATTTATTCAACAATCAGTGCTAACATGTTCATCAATATAAGGGCTGCACTTTTATTTTTATCATAAGTTCTTTTTTTGTTTGTTTTTTCAGGTGTTGTTTACTTTCTAAATATTAAGTTATGACTTCAAGTCCTCTGGCCTCATTTCTGCTCAGGGTTTCAGCTCAATGACCATCATGGTCTGCAAAGCCAAGGATCTGGTCTTAAACTACAACTCATGATACAACTCAATCTCCTTAGGGATTTTTAAATTGTTTTTAATATACTTATTAATTAATTGACTTATGTAATTTTGTGTTTATGGGTGTGGTACAAACGTCACAGGATGTGTATGTGTAGAGGACAGAGGACAACTTGTGGGAACTGGATCTCCCTTTATACCATATGAGTCCTGACTTGGTGGCAAGTGCACTCATGTGCTGAGCCATCTTGCTGGTCCTCTTTTGGTATTTTAGTATTTTTAAACTTTAAATAAGTATATTTAGTTAGCTGTTCCTTCTGACTCATGTGGGGGTAATAGTTAGTTGAATTATCTGATAACTGGCACATATATCATGCCAATCATATATCTCTTTTTAAAATCAATAAAGGGGGGCAAGATGGCTCAGCTGATAAAGTTGCTTGCTGCAGAGCCTGACAACCTGAGTTTGGTTCCCTAGATCAGGGGTTCTCAACCTTCCTAATGCTGTGGTGCTTTGATGTAATAATTCATATTGCGATGACTACCAACCATAAAGTTATTTTCATTGCTACTGCATGACTGCAATTATACTACTGTTAAGGATTTTAATGTAATTATTTTTGGAAACAGAGGTTTGCCAAAGGAGTCTTGCTCCACAAGTTGAGAATTGCTGCCTTAGATCCACATGGTGGAAGGTGATAACCCCTCCCACAAGTTGTCCACTGACCTCTACATGCATACACTCAAACACTAAACAAGCAAATAAATAAATGTAATAGAAAAATTAAAAGCTTATGTCTAAAATTCCTCATTTCTTGTTATTCCTCACTTTGTTTTGAACTAGAAAACTTAACTAAAACCTCAAGCAGTGGACAGTTCACACAGCACAGTTAGACAGCTTAGTACAGAGAGGACTCCTGTGCTCAGAAGTGTGACAGTTGAAAAACATTAAGAAAAAAGTCACCAATATCTCAAAACTTAGTGGCACTTGCTTTGTAATTTAGCTTCTTAAATAGGTGTTTTCCATTATTTGGCTTTGAGTTGAAATTAAGTATTTACTTTTTCTTTTTTTAAATTTTAATTTATTATAATTTATTCAGATTATATCCTGATTGTTATCCCCTCATTTGTATCTTCCCATTCCCATCCTCCCTCTCTCTTTCTCCCTATTTTCTTCCACTAGGCCTCTGACAGAAAGGGGATCTCTTCCCCCACCATATGACCACAGCCTATCAGCTCTCATCAGGATAGCCTGCTTCCACTTCCTCTGTGTGCTGCTGGGCCTCCCCACCAAGGAGAAATGATCAAATCGGGAGCACCAGAATTCATGTTAGAGGCAGTCTCTTCTCTCCCCACAACTGTGGAGAATGAGCTGTCCATTGGCTACATCTAAATGGGGGTCTAGCGTTATTGCATGTATTGTCATTGGTTGGTGCAACAGTTTGTGGAGGATGAAGCAGTCATTAAAAGTCTCCCAAACAAAAAAAGCTCAGGGCCAGATGGTTTCAGTACAGTGTTCTACCAGACCTTCAGAAAAGATTTAATTCCAATATTCCTCAAACTACCACATAAAATATAAATGAATAGAGCATTACCAAACTCACTCTATGAGGCCAGTCTCCTTGATACCTAAACCTCACAAAGACCCAACAAAGAAACAGAATTTCAGACCAATTTCTCTTATGAACATTGACACAAAAATACTCAACAATATACTTGCAAACCAAGTCCAAGAACACATTAAAAATATCATTCACTATGACCAAGTACGCTTCATCCCAGGCTTATAGAGATGGTTCAATATATGAAAATCTAGCAATGTAATCCATCATATAAACAAACTGAAAGGCATCTATTTTTTCTTACTTTTAAATCATTACTATCGATGAAGCAAGTTGGTATTTGTATAAATTAGAACGAGGGAAAACAGATTTAAAAAATGACATTACTCCTGGGTATCGTCTCTGGCCTTTTTAGTGTCAACTAGCTTAATCATGTTTAGTTACTTATATAAGTGAGCAGGATTCTGCTTTCTTTGAATCGTGTGTCACCATTTTCCACATTTTATTATAAAATGTCTTCTGATGGAATCAGACAATTCCATTTTAGTTTAGAGAATGAGTTTGGGGGCTACGTCATTCAGAGGGCGAAGGCACTCCTATGCAAGCCTGGTAACCTGAGTTGGATCCTCAGAACCAAAGGTAGAAGGAGAGAACCAGCTCTACAAAGTTGTCCTTTGACCTCCCCATTCATGCCATGGTGAATGCACACCTGTGCACATAATAATATTACTACATGTAATACATATCAAAAACAAATCAAAACTTATTCACAGAATATTGGACTGTTTCTTGCCACAAGAACATACAGTGAGTGATCCACCCTGGGGAAGACTAATTAAGGTGGTGGATGTGTGTTGGCCAGGATGAGGGTGCAGCTGAAAATAAGGTTCACAACAAATCCTCTGTAACTGAAAATCCAGCAAGTGTTCTCTCGGCTTGGTAGCCAAAGGGCAAACAAACACTGCAGCCCTTTTAGAGCAGAGGACTCTGAGAGACAGAAGGTGGGAAAAGGAGCCAAATACATGAAGAGGAAGAGATTCTAGGACAACTAAGCTTTAATTCCAAAACTAACTTTCAGTTTTGAAAGTGAATCTCTCGCTGCTTCAGCAAAGGTGGTGATGATATTTTGCTACCAGAGCAGGCAAATGTCGCTTTAATTCCCAGTTGCACAGTAATCCCACAAACAGATGTCATCAAGGTTTCTAAAGAATCAATGATGGCAGTAATGCTCCCATAGACACAACAGCTTTCCCCAGAAATGTCCACATTCCGGAGCTGGTACTAAAATTGTGTCACCTTGTGGGATGTGAGGAGGTCTATACCATTGCGACTTTCTGTTTTGTTTGGCTTATTAATCCACTTATAGAATAAGCAAGTTCACACTAATATGGAAGGTTCCAGAGACAGTGGCTGACAAGAAGTTGGCATATGGAATTACCCATGATTTACAATTTTGTCTAGTTCTGCTTACCTAGAGCCATTATGAAATACAGTGACCATAAAATTTTAAGCATTCCCCCACGTATTTGGTATTTGAAATGTAATTACCATTTGTACAGTTTCCAAGAGTAAGACCCAGGGGCACAGGAGAAATATTATCAATCATCACCATAGTGGCTGCTGCTACTGTTCCCCTACATACCCTGATGCTTACTAACTGGTGGACATAGAGTCTGGAGCTTTTCATTCCTTCATTTAACAGTTTTGAAGCCTGTTTTCTATATGGAAGTTTCAGGCTTAAGCAAAATTAGTAGGTTAGGAAATATACTAGTGAGTTCTTGTGGTATAAGACTGTTACCAAGAAGAGACTTGATACCCTATGAGCATATACAGGGGGAGGAGGTCCCCCTCAGTCACAGTCATAGGGGAGGGGAGTAAGGGGAAAATGGGAGGGAGGGAAGAATGGGAGGATACAAGGGATGGGATAACCATTGAGATGTAACAAGAATAAATTAATAAAAAATAAAAAAAAAAAAGACTGTAATATTAGCTACTTGGGAGTGTAAGGCAGAAGGATTGCCACTTCAAAGCAAGTATGGACTACAGAGTGAGTTCAAGGCCTAGCTGGGCAAGCCATCGAGTCTTTGTTTCAAATCAACAAATATTCTGTATATATTGCTCAATGGTAGAACACTTGCCTGGTATATGAAAGGCTCTAGATTCAATTCCTAGTCTCCTCCTCCCTCCCCCCCAAAAGGAAGACAAAGAAAATGAAAGGAAAGAGAAAAAAAGAACCTTGCCTCTGCAAAAGTCTGATCCAGATTCTAAGGGTTATCTTTCATGTTTTAATTTTAGAAACATCTGTAACTTTAAAATGACAGGATTTCCGTACTACTTTTCTATGATTATAATGTAAGCTGTGTGTGCAGCTTGAAAACTGCAAGGGTTAAAGGAAAAACAGACTCATTAGCTACAGACGCCATCTTGTGGCCCACTTATTTATTATTCCATAGTAGTCTGGATGCTTAACAAAAGTCTGATAAAAGAAGGCGCCTCAATTTATCATTGCATGTCTCTCACTTTTATTCATGAATTACTGGGGAGGTGAGAGGTCTAGTATGTTAAGAATCTTTCTGGGAAAGACCAATCCTAGAGCCTGAATTTACATTCTTATTCTTTCAACTTCTGTGTTCTTCGGTCCATTGTTGCTTTTGATTACAGGCAGCCAGGTACCTGAGGCTCATCAGCTTAACAGTGGGCATTTCCAAGCTTACTTTTTCAAGCTTATGTTTGTTTAATCATCTGGTGATCCTACAGATAATCACAGTGAAAATATTTCTTTCTCTCATTACACAATTGATCAAAGCACAACTGTGATATTTTGGTATATTATTTTCAAGCACTGTCCAAGTATTCTTCCCTATGTGTAGTGCGTGCATGTGTGTGTGTGTATGTATGTGTGTGTGTGTGTGTGTGTGTGTGTGTGTGTGTGTGGTATGTGCATGCACACACATGTGAGTGTGTATGTACTCATGTTTAGTGGAGACGTGGGGAAGATAATTACCTTTCATTGACATATGAGCCAGTGAGCATCAGCATAACATGATTAAGATTTTTCAATCAGTGGCATGCTGACACCCAATTCTAAGTTTTTGTTAGTAAACTCCCCTTTTAAGATGTTATATACATCTATCTATATATGTGTATATGTATATGCACATATATTCTATATGCTTTAAATCATTTATTCCTTTCAAATATCTTTCATAATTTCACTTGCCTCCAGTGAGAAGTCCAAAATAATTAAAATTAAAAATAAGTCATTCACTGAAAATTAGGATCTATATTGAATTGTGAAGCCTCTTCTCAGGCAGCGAGAACAGAAAGTTTAATGTCCTAGTCCTACGGTCATAAAATGGCACTGGATTCCCTATTCTCTGGTTTTATTAGTTATTATTGTATAGGCTCTGGTTTTATTTCAGGTAAGAACCACTTGCTCACATGGGAAAATTTTACATGATGTAGATGGTCTAAAGAATAACAGAGTTAATTATTAAACAATCAGCGGTGTTGATCTTTCTAAAAGAAATAGAAGAGAACACCTGTATATTTGACAGATGGCCATCACATGACACTGAGATGACAAGAAGTGGCCATTTACCATTTGATGAAGATGACCACACCTAAGAGGACTGGATGGTTCATACAAAAACCCTGAATTGAGCCTGAATTTCATACTACAGATGTTTTGGCTTCTAGTAGGGGCCTTCCTGTGGCTAAGAGAGAAAATAATAGGGGCACCGAGATACAGAGGATTAAAACCTCTTAACTGGCATAAGAATGGCTAGATTGAATAAAATTTTAAGCCTCTCTCCTCTTAGCCAAACAAAGTATTTTGGCTTTATAGTAGTATAAAGCCACCCTTGTCTCATACATACATGTACACACACACACACACACACACACACACACACACACACACACACACCTACACACACCCACACACCAGCTCACTCTTCAATTCTATGGTGCATGTAGAATATAATTTATTAAAACAATAGTTTCCTTTAACCCTACTATCTGCCTAAATAATAGACTGAGAGACTAAGATTTATTTTACAAGCATAAAGCAAAGGAACTGGGCAGATATCAACCATCTAAGTTATTTAGCTATCTCTCAGCTATACAGCCCAAGTGACTCGCCAAATAAGTCATCCTTTCTGGTCTGATCTGCTCCATCAGGCCATGTCCTTCTTCTCCATTATCTGCCCCCTCTCCTCTCTTCCTGTCTATGTGGTCTCTGGACCCCAAGCCCAGGCAGCTGACTTCTATCTCTGCTTCTTCTTTTCTGTTCAGTCATAGGCTTCAGCATCTTTATTAGCCAATTAGGCATAATTCATTACATCACATGGGTACAGGAGATGGTTCACAATTCATAGCAATGCCTGTGGCAGGGTGGTAATCAGATCTCATGATGCTGAAAACAAAGTGCCTAAGATCTTCCTCCAATAGGTGCATAATGAAGTTCTAGGACAGCCTTCCCATAGTGACCAAGATACCAAAGGCTGTTTCCCTGAGAAATTGTTTTTGAAACCATTAAGATAATTGTCTTCCTGGGTCCAAGGGAGGATGTACATCAGATATTAGTAACTGTTAGGAGTTATGCTCATTTAAAAAAAAAAGACAAAACCCCATTAATATGGATTCCAAGTTCCAAGTTAGATCATCCCAGACTCTTTTAGCTCTGCTATGCTACAACTCTGGACCTTGGTCCTGGAACTCTTGCTAGAGGCAGTGAGGAAAGGATGGACACACGGACACACATACAGAGAAGCTGGCATCAGGTGGACTGTGCTCACTTTGATGGAGTGACATCTACTACCATAGCAACTTGGAACCTTTGCCTGTTTATGATGTACAGCCACATGGAAAGGGTTAACCGGTCTCAGTAGGAGGCCTTTGTAGGCAGAAGACTCAGGCTGAAAACATCTGGAGGAGGGAGGGAGAGGAAGGTGCAGTCACTAGGTTTTGTGTACACTGGCTTGAACTAAATACCCCCCACTTTGCCATCCCCAGGTGGGAAGGCTTTAGCACTCCCATAGTGCTGAGGCCTTGCAGTCCTTGACAGAGACATGCCCACATCAGCAGTACACATTCACTCAAGACTATGCTCACTCATGGCTTCCTCTACTCCCTACAGCTCAACTGACTTTGTTTTTTACAGTAATAATAGGGAGATTAACTATAAAGAAGATATCTCCACTCAGATTCAGCTTGAGAGAGAGAGAGAGAGACAGAGAGAGAGAGAGAGAGAGAGAGAGAGAGAGAGAGAGAGAGAGAGAGAGAGAGAGAGAGAGAGACAGAGAGAGAGAGAGAGCAAGTTTGCAAAGATAGCGAGGATTCAATGTAGTCCATGTATTAAATCTCTGTCCCAAGGTTTTAAAAGAAAATTCAAACACTCTGCCTGCATTCTTTGGTCTCCAAACCAATAGGACAAACCTCTGCATAAGCAGTTTCTCCCATGTCCACCCTTGTCTTTCCAAGATAATTCATACAAAGAATTGAGCAGTGCTGGGTGACTGTGTGACACTTATGCACATGGTAGAGGACATTAATTAGAAACTAGTATCAGCATTCCAAGCAAGACATCTTTATAACAATCAGAAAGAAAAGAAAATACACAGCCTTCTCTTTTCGTGGAAAGGACAGTTTTTATTTAACCTCTTCAAATACACTGTTCTGACTTTTTGTTTTGTTGATGGGCAAATTCATTTCATTTCCATTTTCTTCCCCCTTGGTGGAGAGCACTGAGGTGGAAGAGAGGCCAAATAGCCGTTTTCTATTTCCATGACTGTCTTCAACTGAGATTCATTGTAATAATTTTATCAGCATATTAGACCTTCATTTTCTCTAGTTCTAGTTTGGAGAGCCTCCACAAGCTTGCCTCTGATATAACTGGGAAGTTCCTCAACTCCACTTCCTCAGACCTCACTCTGAATTGTGACCCCCTGATGCTTCTCATTCTTTTCTGGACTCATCCTATAAATGTATTCAGCTTTCACCTTCCCCTCTCATGGTCCACTGTCCGTGGTGCAATCACAGCTGATTCTTTATACGATTCATGCTTCACCTTTTAGAACTGCTCACTCCTCTAAACCACGGTGTCATTCAAAGTCACAGACTTTGAAAGTGTAACTAACTTTTTGATAATTTTTCACACCACTTTACTAAATTCTATAGAGTATGAAAATGGCTAAAGTTTTCCTCCTTTGCTTTTAACTTATGGATTTAAAAAGCACTTTATCCTTAGGCTGATGACAGATGAAGATAACAGGCCTCCTTCGCTGGTTAGAATTAAATTTTAGGAGCTTGTGCTTATTGTCCCTTTCACTAAAGTAGTTTTTCTGATTTTTCAGCTTCCAAATGAGTAAAATTTCTGACAGAAATCTAGATCAGGATCTTTCCTAGGTAGCAATTCTATAATTATAATCAATGCAATCTTACCTCTTATAATCAGAATTCTTGGGAGCTATGCCTAT
The DNA here is from genome assembly GCF_903995435.1 of Acomys russatus. Classification (NCBI taxonomy): domain Eukaryota; kingdom Metazoa; phylum Chordata; class Mammalia; order Rodentia; family Muridae; genus Acomys; species Acomys russatus. Next base: position 19,716,370 of record NC_067159.1, read on the forward strand.
ACCTCTGAGTGGATAAAGAAACTGTGGTACATATACACTATGGAATACTACTCAGCTATTAAAAACAAGGAATTCCCAAAATTTGTGGATAAATGGATTGAGCTAGAAATGATCATAATGAGTGAGTTAACCCAGAAGCAGAAAGAATCAAATGGTATATACTCACTTATATCTGCATACTAGCCCAAGGGGCATGTCCCACGAAAGCCTTCACTTACCAGGAAACTGGGACAGAGGGGAAGGCATCCTATTGGGACTCTAAATGAGAGACGCATGGGAGAATAGCAAAATAAAAGGATACAGAGGGTCCTAGAAACCTACAAGTAGAACATTATGATAGGCAGATTTGGGCCCAGGGGTCCCGCTCAAACTAAGGCACCAGCCAAGGACAATACAGGAGGTAAACTTTAAACCCCTTCCCAGATCTAGCCAATGGTCAGAATATTCTCCACAGTTGAGTGAAGAGTGTGATATGACTTTCTCACGTACTATGGTGCCTCACATTTAGGGATGGATTACAGAATAAAGAAACTACATTTGAAGAACATTCAGAACTTGTGGAGTCAATCTGTGCATTACTTAATTTGTAGAAGGCCTGCTATAAAACGTAATTTTTCATGTGTAATTTTTAAATGACCCACAAACAACTAGATTTGAATTGTAGAAAACCTTCAGTGGTGTTCATTTGCATGGAGATTTGTCCTTGTCAATACATTTTCTTCTCTTTTCATTTACTTCCCAGAAAATGCCCTTCAACATAAATGCTTTCCTACCTCTTAGGTGTCCATGAGGACCCAAATATGTGTGGTGCTCACTATGATCAGAGCCCTTCTTTTGGTCTGTCCCTTACAATCAATTGAATAGAACAAATTTAAAAAATTGCCCATCAGAAGCACCAACACAAGCTGCAGTGATGCTCACCTGTGATGCTATCACTCAGAAGGTTGATCAAGAGGGTTGCCATAATCCTGAAACCAACTTGGGCTATAGAGTGAATTCTAAGCCATCCTGGGCTACATAGCAAGACAGTGTCGCAAAAAAAACCAACTGTAAAGCTCTATCAATCAAGTGAATATGTATATTATTATTTCCATAATAAACTAACGGTGTGAGCAAGATTTAAGCTCAAAATTGGGTCTACCATGGTGCTTAACATATGGTTCTGATAATAGAATCCTTTTTTTTTTTTTTGTTAGTAATTTTAAAGTCAGTATACAAAGTACTGGGTTTTATTATGGCATTTTTGTACATATGTGTCACTGTACTTTGTTCCATCCTGTCCCTCTCCACAACTGCTCACCATATGTTGCCTGCCCTGCTCTGGCTGGTTCCCTTTCTTCACTCAGATAATCCCCTACTTCTGATTTAATGCTACACGTTCTGAGAGTAAAGGTGTTTGCCACCATACTGGGCAATAATGGAATCTTAAATGAATCATTTTCCATGAGGAAAATGACATTCTAAAATAAGATATAATAATATGGTAAATATAAATGTGGGTTACATATAATTGATAATACTAAAATTGTTCCTTTTTATTTATTTTAAAGTTAGCATATAAAATAATGGGTTTCCTTGTGATATTTTCTTTGTAAATTTTTATTTCCATTGTGATTATTTCTAATTTGTTCACATTCCCTAGTGCCTTCCTTCATATTTCCTGACTGCATTTACAATGCAGTATCCAGTATTCTGGTTATTTATAATTCATATTATACCAATTTAAACTTATACTTATAGTTATCATAAGACTTAAAATATATTTAGACAAGTGCTTATGTCTTTCTGTCCCAGTTTTGACAAATAATTTGGATTGCTGGAGCACAGTATCAGGTCCAAAGGGTACACCATTTCTCCCCAAAAGGGCAGGTTCATTGACTTGGTACAAAATTGAGTCTAGGCTCAATTCAAGATGGACCATAGAAAGATTTATGATTGTTTAATAAAAACTATCATTCCTTATGAAATTGTGAAATGGGTTCCTGTCTGTGAAAATGAATTATTTTTCTTACCTCTGGAAAAAATGGACATATGGCTTTCCATTGACTTATATCTGTGACAGATAGCCTTCTTTAGGCTGGCATCCAGGCTCTCTCAGTCCCTACTCACAAGTACCTGTTCCTTTATTGTGCCTCTCTTACAAACATGTCAGACTACTTGGCTTAATAGTATTATTTATGATAGAAAAATATACACATTTTGGTGGGGGATTCAAGATGGCAGCACTGATCGTACACTGTGTCTGATTAGCAGGAAAACCAGGACTGCATAGCGACCTAAAGACCAAACTGAGATCTAAAAAATACCAGTGCTACTGATTCCCAGGTGAGAGGTATCCACATTGTGTCCGGCATGGGTGGGTCTGACCCCAGGCCAACCCAGCTAACTCACAGAAAAATCCTGAGGGACAGCCCACATTAGCTGTCATCTTGGGAAGGACTATGGGATATCCATGCAGCTCTGGACTCTCACTGCCTGTCTACTGCTTGTCAGATTCTGAATAGGGAGCAGACAGGCAGAGTTGAGTCCCGGAACCAGACACAATCCACATTAGCTGCCTTCTGAGAAAGAAGGCAGGGCATCCAAGCACCATTGAGCTCTGATCTCTCTCAGCCACCACCCAGTGAACCCCCTCCCCCGCCCCTCCACAACTGCTTGCTAACCTAGCCTAGCTGGGTCACAGGGCAGATAAGCATAGCTCTGCCATCTCAGGAGGGCCTGTGGAACTTCTGAGCAGCTTGGACTTCTGATTTCTCACAGCCCCGCCAGCTCATTACTAGCTGGGCCCATCTGTAACAAGGAGAATACTTGCAGAGCTGAATTCAGACTCTGGCCAAAATCTGCATTAGCTGTTATCCTGTGAGCAACTTCAAGCCTGAGTCAATCTCTGCCTACCCCGCCTGAAGCATACTGCTTTGACACAGCTAAGACACAAAACAAACAGGCTAAGCAGAGATCTTCTGGGGTCACATCTGCATTAGCTGCTAATCCTGCTAGCAACTTCTGGCTCTGCCCTCACCCCTCCCACCGATTGGCCTGGTCCACCTAGGTCACAGAGCAGACAGGCAGAGCAGAGACCTGTGCAGGACATACCCCACATTAGCTACTGTTTCCTGAGCAGCTTGAGATTTAGTTTCTCTTCACCAGCCAGCGGCTTACTGGCCTAGCCCAACGGAGGCACAGAGAAAGTAAGTAGAGCCCTGTTACATCAAGAAGGCATGTAGAACACATTAGCAGCTTTGGGCTCTGGTCTCCCTCAACCACTTAGCTGCTTACCAGCCTGACCCATCTCAGATACAGAGCAGATAGATGGAGCTGAGTCTGGCAAAGACCAAGATTCAACATTTCTGCCATTTCAAAAACGTCTGTGGGAATAGACCAGGTAGCTTAGTTTTACAATGAAGCTTAGTTGTTTAGGGGTTAAGATGTTTTTAGATATAGATAGATGTTTTAAGTTTATAATGACAAGATGTGATAGAGATTGATTTACCTTCAGAATTTTAGATGCACCAAGATAGGAAAGACGTTTTCTTCAAGGTTGTCAAATACAAATAGCCAAAAACACTAAGAATTTAACATTTATATAATTCCTGAATGTGTCATGGTTCTTTTTATTGTGTATACATGTAATAATATAAATGTACATGTAAAAAATTAAAAATGTTTTTTAAAAAGTCTGTGGGGCACCCAAGCAGCTTTAAGCTTGAATCTTTTGCAGTGCCCCCCAACTGTTTACTGGCCTAGTCCATCTGGAACACAGTAGATAGACACAGCCCTGCCATCTCAAAAAGGACTGCAGGGTACCTGAGCAACTTTGGGCTTGGAAATCTATCATCCCACTCCTCTCCTGCCTGACTCAACTGGGATAGAGTCAGGGAACCTGGCTGAGCTGAGCTGCATATAGGCTCTAACACCCACTGTCCAACATCCTGAGGAGGCCTCTGGGGAGCCCTAGCAAACAACTTTTGGCTTGGTGCTCTCTTTTCATCATCCCAACCTGCCTGGCCAATGTGGTACACAGACAGCAACCTCATTGGAGGAACCTCTAGACCTGCTAACATCAGAGACAACCAGATGCCTAGAGGACAGCACAAGAAAACTAGCAACAAAACTCAGAGCCACATAACAACACTGGAAACCAGTGATTCTACCACAGCAAGCCTTGGAGATATGCACACCCAGGAAGAACAAGGAAAAGACTTTAAATCTGAGGTGATGAAATGATAGAAACTTTGAAAGAGGAAAATAAATTGCTCAAAGAAACACAGGCAAATACATTCAAACTGATAAAAGAAATAATAAACCCTATAAAGAATTACAGGAAAATACATCCAAGCAGATGAAGGAATTGAATAAATCCTGTAAAGAATTATAGAAAAATTCAAATGGGGGAAAGAAATGAATAAGATTATTCAAGACCTAAAGAAGGATTTAGAAGCAACAAAGAAAACACAAGCTGAAGCAACCATAGAGTTGTAAAGCACAGGGAAGAGAACAGGAACAGTAGACACAAGCCATGCCAACCAAGTATAAGAGATCGGAGAGAGAATCTCAAATGTGGAATATACAATCAAAGTTATCAATACATCAATCAAAGAAAACATTAAAACTAAAAAGTTCCTGACGCAAAACACCCAAGAAATCTGGAACACTATAAAAAGACCAAATCTAAGAATAATAGGAATAGAAGGAGAAGACAACAAGCTCCAAGGTCCAGAAAACATTTTTAACAAAATTATGGAAGAAAACTTCCCCAAGCTAAAGAAAAATATGCTCATAAACATATAAGAAGCCTACAGAACTCCAAATAAATTTGACCAGAAAAGAAAATCCTCCCACTACATAATAATCAAAACATTAAATGTACAGAACAAAGAAAGAATATTAAAAGCTGCAAGACAAAAAGGTCAAGTCACATATAAAGGCAAACCAATCAGAATTACACCTTTCTCTATAGAAACTATGAAAGCTAGAAGAGCCTGGACAGAAGTAATGCAAACATTAAGAGACCACAGATGCCAAGCCAGACTACTATACCCAGCAAAACTTTCAATTACCATAGATGGAGAAAACAAGATATTCCATGACAAAACCTAGTTTAATCAACACCTAACCACAAATACAGCCCTACAGAAAGTACTAGAAGGAAAACTCCAACTCAAGAAGGCTAACTACACCCAGGAAAACACAGGAAATAAATAGCTCCACATCCACAAATCTAAAACACAGAAATACACACACACTACCACCACCAACGTCAAAACAAAAGGAATTAACAAACACTGGAATTAATATCTCTTAACATCAATGTCCTCAAGTCCCCTGTAAAAACACACAAGGTGACAGAATGGATGTGAAAACAGGATCCATCATTCAAGAAACACACCTCAGAGTAAAGGGTTGGAAAACTGTATTCCAAGCAAAAGGACCCAAGAAGCAAGCTAGAGTAGCCATTCTACTATCTGATAAAATAGACTTTTAACCAAACTAATCAAAAGAGATGAGGAAGGTTACTATCTTCATCAAAGAAATATATGCTAAGATGATGTCTCAGTTCTGAACATCTATGCCTCAAGTGCAGGATCACCCACATTAGTAAAGGAAACATTACTGAAGTTTAAACCACACATTGAACCCCACACATTAACAGTGGAAAACTTCAACTCTACTCTCTCCCCAACAGACAGATGATCAAGACAGAACCTAAATGGAGAAACAAGGAAACTAATAGACATCATGAAACAAATGGACTTAACTGATACCTACAGAATATTTCACCCAAACACAAAAGAATACATCTTCTTTTCAGCACCTCACTGAACTTTCTCCCAAATTGATCACATACTTGGTCATAAAGCAAACCTCAATAGATACAAGAAAATTGAAATAATCCATTGCCTCTTATCAGACCCCCATGGATTAAAGCTGGAACTCAACAACAACAGAAACAACAGAAAGACTACAAATATGTATAGTGAACAACTCCCTACTCAATGACTTCTGGGTTGGGGACGAAATTGACAATAAATAAATAAATAAATAGATAAATAAATTAATTAATTAATTAATTAAGAACATCCCAGAATTCAATTAAAATGATGGCACAACATACCCAAAATTTATGGAACACAATGAAAGCAGTGATAGGAGAAATGTTCATTGCACAAAGTGTCTTTATAAAGAAATTGAAGAGAACCCATAGTAGCAACTTAACAGCACACATGGAAGTTCTATAACAAAAAGAAACAGACACACCCAAGAGGAGTAGACATCTGGAAATCATCAAAATCAGGGCTGAAATCAATAAATTGGAAACAAAGAAAACAATTCAAAGAATCAATGAAACCAAAAGCTGTTTTGTTTTGTTTTGCTTTTTTTTTTTTTTAAGAAAATCAACAAGATTGACAAACCTTTAGCCAAACTAACTAAAGACAGAGGGAGGGTATTCAAATCAACAAAATCAGAAAAGAAAAGGGAGATATAACAACGGACACTGAGGAAATCCAAAGAATCATCAGGTCTTACTTCAAAAACGCCTTTGCCACAAAAATTGAAAACATAAATGAAATGGACAATTTTCTTTTCTTTTCTTTTTTTTTGCATTTTTTTTTATTAATTTATTCTTGTTACATCTCAATGTTTATCCCATCCCTTGTATCCTCCCATTCCTCCCCCCCCCCCATTTTCCCCTTATTCCCCTCCCCTATGACTGTTCCTGAGGGGGATTACGTCCCCCTATATATTCTCATAGGGGTATCAAGTCTCTTCTTGGCTACTTGTTGTCCCTTTCCTCTGAGTGACTCAACAAAGAAAGAGTATTTCAGACCAATTTCTCTTATGAACATTGATGTGTAAATACTCAATAAAATACTCGCAAACTGAATTAAAAAACACATCAAAACTATTATTCACCATGACCAAGTGGGCTTCATCCCAGACATTCAGGGGTGGTTTAGCATATGGAAATCTATCAATATAATTCATCATATAAACAAACTGAAAGAGAAAAACCACGTGATCATCTCCTTAGTTTCTGAAAAAGCATTCAACAAAATCAAACACCCATTCTGTTAAAAATCTTAGAGAGAGCAGGGACAAGGCACATACCTAAACATAATAAAGGCAATATACAGCAAGTGTATAGCCAACTTCAAACTAAATGGATAGAAATGTAAATTAATGCCACAAGACTGTCTACTCTCTCCGTATTCTTCAATATAGTTCTTGAAGTCCTAGCTAGAGCAATAAGAAAATGAAAGGCGATGAAGGGGGTACATATTGGAAAAGAAGAAGTCAAATTATCACTATTTGCAGATGATATGATAGTATGTATAAGTAATGACAAAAATTCTATAAAGGAATTCCTACAGCTGAAAAACATCTTCAGCAAAGAGGCTGGACACAAAATCACCCCCCTCCAAAATCAGTACCCCTCCTGTATACAAGTGACAAACAGGCTTAGAAAGAAGTTAGGGTAACTATACCCTTCACAATAGCTACAAATAATATAAAGTAACTTGGTGTAACTCTAATCAATAAAATGAAAGACTTGTATGGAAACAACTTCAAATCTCTGAAGAAAGAATTTGAAGATTTTAGAAGATGGAAAGATTTCCCATGCTCATGGATAGGAAAAATCAATACAGTAAAAATGGCCATCTTACCAAAAGCGATCTACAGATTCAATGCAATTCCTATCAAAATACCCATACAATACTTTACTGACCTTGAAGGATCAATTCTCAACTTCATATAGAAAAACAAAAAACTCCAAGGAGCTAAAATGATCCTGTTCAATAAAAATCATCTGGAGGAATCTCCATCCTGGATCTCAAGCTGTACTATAGAGCAATAGTAACAAAAACAGCATGGTATTGGCACAGAAATAAGCTGGTTGATCAATGGAATTGAACAGAAGACCCAGAAGTAGACCCACATATCTATGGACACTTGATTTCTGACAAAGAAGCCAAATCCATACAATGGAAAAAACATAGCGTCTTCAACAAATGGTGCTGGTCTAACTGGATGTCTACATGTAGAAAAATGAAAATAGATCACTATCTACCACCTTTCATGAAACTGAAGTCCAAATGAATTAAAGACCTCAACATAAAACCAGACACACTAAATCTGTTAGAAGAAAAAGTGGGGAAGAGCCTTGAGCTCATTGGCACAGGAGGCAACTTCCTGGAAAGAACACCAACAGCTCAGGCCCTAAGATCAACAATTAATAAATGGGACCTCACTAAACTGAAAAGCTTCTGTAAGGTGATGGACATGGTCAACAGAACAAAACGAAGGACGTGTTCCTCTCTCCCCACATCCTCGCCAGCATGTGGTGTCGCTTGAATTTTTGATCTTTAAGCCATTCTGATGGGTATGTAAGATGGAATCTCAGAGTTGTTTTGGATTTGCATTCCCTGATGACTAAGGAGGTTGAGCATTCTTTAAGTGTTCTCAGCCATTTGATACTCCTATGTTGAGATTCTCTGTTTAGTTCCAAGCCCATTCTCAATTGGTTATCGGTTTGGTGGGTGTTTAATTTCTTGAGTTATTTATATATTTTGGATATTAGACCTTTGTCAGATGTAGGGTTGGTGAAGATTTTTTCCCAGTCTGTAGGCTGTGGGCTATACTACTCCTGGGAGTATACCAAAAAAGATGGTCCATCATACAACAAGAACACTTGCTCAACTACGTTCATAGAAGCTTTATTCATACTAGCCAGAATCTGGAAACAACTTAGATGTCCCTCAATTGAAAAATGGATAAAGAAACTGTTGTACATTTACACAATAGAATACTATTCAGCTATTAAAAAACAAGGAGATTGCAGGCAAATGTATGATACTAGAAAAGATCATCTTGAGTGAGGTAACCCACACCCAGAAAGACGTGCATGGTATATACTCACTCATAAGCAATATTAGCCATATAATATAGGATAACTACAATACAACACAGACTGAAACTTCAACCAAGGACCATGTATAATGTGGACCAAGACCCTCTGCTCAGATGCAATAGCACAGTCTCCTTGTGGGTTCCATGTGTGAAAAGTAGGGACTACTATGGATATGCACTCTGGCCACTGAACTTAGATCACTTCCCCCTTGCAAGAAGGCCTTGCCAGGCTACAGAGGAAGAGGTTACAGATAGTACAGATGAAACTTGACAGGTTAAGGTCAGAGGTTAGGGGAGGATGACTCCCCTTTCTGAGGACTAAGGGAGGGATGGAGAGAGGATGAGGGAGGGAGGGGCATCAGGAGGGAATGAGGGAGGGGATACAATCAGGATGTGAAGAATTTAAACTGTAGAACAAGCATGTAACTTATATTGCTAATCCCACTATAAAGGAATAGCTCTGAGACTGGCTGAGACATGAATGTCTAGGCACAGACGATGTTTCTTGATGGCTACAGAATCCCTATGAATTAGTAGTAGATGCCATTCTTCATATGGCATGAATCAAGATTTACAGATGTCTTCTTTTTTCTGCTCATACAAAGAGCAGACAACCAGACTTAATTGTTCTGTGCATCACTTGCACCTTATAAACTTATAATTTTAAGATTGTATAATGCTTGTGAGAAATTATATACTTTCAGAAGAAAAGAACTGGACACTGACATTGGATCAGTCTTGACAGGACTCATTCCTCTCAGCATGCTGGACACTGACATCCTGTATTCTTCATGTTCCAGCACCAAGTGGGACCCTGAACACACATGAAGGGTTCTGTAAGCTACAGATATTCTGGAATTCAGTTCCCTTTAATAAATCCACCTCTCACCACAACTTCCAGGTACCTCTGGTAAATTCCCTGTTCTTTTATTCCTGTCAGACTGCCCTTGATGTACTAAGAGACAACAAAAGCAAAGACATTACCATGATCAAAGGGCCTTCAACAGAATTGTAGAGGAAATCAGGGCTGCTTGTAACCTCCTTAACAGCAACAGTGATGTCACTAGACTAATTTTCCACTCAAAAGATCATTGTTCGCTTTACAGTTTTGGCCATTCTAAAGCTACCTTAAAACTAACAGCACTGCCACAACATCCAAGGAGATATCCAAAGTTCTTTTGTAAGAGGAGGTAGGATACCTAATTAAGGTTCAATGATACCTGCTGGGCATAGTGGTGCATGCCTTTAATCCCAGCACTCAGGAAACAGATACAGGTGGATTACTACGAGTTCAGGGCCAGCCTGGTCTACAAAGAGTCCAGAACAGCCAAGATAACATTAAGAAACCCTGTCTGTAAAAATCAAACAGATTCAATGATACTAAAATAAGCTTTCATAAGAATGCATTCTTGTAATCCATTGTTTCTCTCAAGGATCAATAAACTCCAAAGCTTTCTCCCCTACTACTGTAAGCATTGAGAGCAATCAAAAACTAGTTATTTTTTTACCTAGAGGGGAACAGTAAAAAACACCCACTCACTTTATTCTGCATGCCATACTCAACTATTTCAGCATCCCTGCCACACTACCACACTAGCAAGATGTCCTTTGGATGCTGTTGTACACTCATGCCCTGCTTCACATAGTTTCAGTCAAGAACAGAGCATCCACATGATGGTATTCCATTAATAGTGCATCTCCTAGTGATGTCAACTTAGTTGTGTAAGCACACTCCACAATGTTCTCAGAGTGTTGGACTTGCCTGCACACACACACACACACACACACACACACACACACACACTGCAGAGCAGTCACCTGACACAAACGGATGCATGCCTGCACTATCCAAGCTGGGCATGGGTTTTATATAGAAAATAATGGAGTAGCATTTTCTGCCTTCACCCTTCAGACAGAGTCAAGTGTCTCCCACAGATTCATGGACCTCAGTACGGCATTTCAGAATGGCAATTGCTAGAGCCTGACTCAGACCCACTCGGCATATGTGTAATCTCATTTCCCTCTGTCATTTTGATATTTAAATTAGAAAGTAATACAAGCTGTGATCATTTCCCTTCATACAAGTGAATCCAAAGGCAGATGTTTGAACTCTATCATTTGCAACAGGAATAGACCCTTTGGGACTTTATCTATGTGACTACTGAAGAAAAGGGAGGCATTTCTTTGCGAATGTGATTATACTAAAGAGGGGACAGGAAGATCAGAAAACACTTGATTTTCCCGTGTGTCTGAGACAGTCTGAAGTTAACAGATGACAGCACACTGCTGATCTTTAGGCCCTCACAGCTTTTCTACTAATTAAGTCTTCTTCATTACTAAGGGGTGCCAACTTCTTTATCTTGCTTTGGTGGACTGATGTGCCAGATATGTTAAAATTTATCACTGAGGAAAGAACAACAAATATCTGGAGCAGTGACAGAACTGCTAGGAATGACATTTGCAATGAGGCATGGTGATGCTAATTTCACTGTTTTCAAGGAAGCAGCTCATGTCTATAAACCAAGTCCTAGCACGAGAATGCCATGGATACACATTTATGTATGATGTGGTGCCAAAATCCAAACATTTCAATCAAATTTAACTGAATTAATAAAAACATTTTCTCCAAAAAAAAAAAAAAAAAAAAATTAAGAACTTTAAACTCAGGTCCACTGTAGTGGCACATACCTTTAACCTCGGCACTCTGGAGGCAGAGGCAGACCGGTATCTGAGTTCACAACCAGCCTGGTTTACATAGCAAGTTCTAGGTCAGCCAAGGCTACATAGTGAGAGCCTGTCTCAAAATAGAAGCAAATAAAGAAAAGAAAAACTCAACCAACCAAACAACAACAACAACAACAAAAAAGCCCAAACTTAGAAAAATCAGCAGAATTTTTCTGAAAAAAAATCAATATTATTTGCCATGCAGTTTTAATATCTTAATGTATCTATGCTTCATAATAATAATCATATATTATATATTCTCATTTTCAAGACATTTTATTTCTTTCTTTTAGAAAAGGATTTATTTGTATTTTTAAGTGTGTGTATGTATGAACATGCATGCATGCGTGCATATGTATGTGTGCATGTGTGTGTGTGTGTGTGTGTGTGTGTGTGTGTGTGTGTGTGTGTCCGTGCTACTCATGCATCCAGAAGAGGGCATTGGGTGTGATTGATATCCTGGAGCTAATGTCAGGCAGTTGTGTGGCTTGACATAGCTGCTGGGGGCTAAACTCAGGTTCTCTGTAAGAAAATGATATGCCCTTAACTGTTGTGTGCCTGTCCAACTCCACAAGGCATGCTCATGTCACTATAGCTGATTGTCACTGTGATTCCTTAAGGTAAATAAGCCCAGGCTGGACCACAGAGGAGATGTTTTAAACTGCACATATTTAAACAGTTGTGGTACTAACACCTTGTGTGTGTAAAAAGACTTCATTAAGGGGAAATGCTCATTCAACCCTGAGATTCACAGACATTTTCAGCTATTTGGGTTACATAAAGGGTATGAATTCAGGATCAACAATAATGAGCGACTACACATCATCAGATAAAAACTCGTCGGCCTTCTTAGGAGGAATGATGAAATTAAACTGATAATGTGCTCTGCAGCCTAATCTTTATCTCAGCACCATCCCCATTTCTTCCTGCAGTGCAGCTAAATGATTTGAACATGTCCCTCACTTCTGTGTTTTTGTCCATGGACTTGGACTTTTCAAATCTTCATGTGGAGATGCCTTATTCAAGATTCAGTTTTCAGCTTCATCCTAGTCTCTGAGGATCACAGTATCTCTTGTGTATTAGATTAGAGCCCCATGCAATGTTTTTCTATCCTGGAACCAGCATCAGGTTTTAGGATCCCTTGTTTCAACTGTTTCCTCTACTGAGTATAACTCCTTCAGACACGGACTGTCATACATGCTGTGTTCTCTTGATAGGGTTACTGCATAATGCTTGGATAAAAGTAAATGGTCATTTATTTCTTATTTTATGAAAATCTCCATATTGGTTTCACTTTCAAAACAAATAACTACTGAATTTAAGCTACCTATAAAATGATCATTATTGTAGATATATAGTATAGATTCCCCAACCTAACAGTTTCATATATTTGTTATTTTTGTCAGAGGAATGTTAGAGATATGTATTCTAAATATTCTTGCAGGAAAGTATGTTTAGACCTTTTTGGGTGGAAAAGAAATAGTATTAGAAAATTCCTTTGAGAAAATAGCTTCCTTGAGGAAGTTAATTGCAAAATTGAAAACAATTGTTCAAAAAGAAAAATGCTAATTAAGCACCACTTGCCCTCCCCCAAATACTTGCTACTTTTGTGTAGACAGAAATATAGATCAGCTACATGTTCCATGTTGCTTTTTTAGTAGTTATGGGATAGCAGAGATGCAAGGCTCAGGGACAACCCTTGATTGATTTTGTGGTCCTTCAAATATCTGCTCTTTTTCTTCCTTTGCAAATTGAAGGAGGGATGGGGGGATGGGAAGTGAAGGGATAATAATTGAGATGTAATCTGAATAAATTACTTAAATGAAAAAAAAGGAAAAAAGATAGACACAGAAAAGGGGGGAATAAGGAAAGCATCAGAAACATCCCATTCTCTTTTGAAGAACGCAAATCCTTCCATAACCACCAATGGAGTTTGTGAGGGGAACAAACCAGAATGGAGTCACCAAGGAACCTTTGTACGGTGATGGCTGGCTCTTTCAACAGGGCAGGTAAGACAGTAAAGAGTGTACATTTAACCAGGAAGTGCCTTCAGGACCCACGGCTTACCTGCTCGTAGTAACGGATGTTCTCTTCTGCTGTGTCTGTAAACGCTGACTTGAGATCATTTTGCATGTGCTGCCTCCACCTTTCCCAGTCTGCTTTCAGGGCATTGTTGGCACATTCCACTTTGTCTTCAAGTTTTCCGATTTCTTCGGTAAGCTGAAGACGCAACAGAGAAAGGTAAGTCGATGTGTGCAGTCTGGCCATGCGGAGAATTCATTGAGTCCATGTAGATGGACCATTATATTAAGGCTAAGAATAGCTCCTGTTTTGGGGTGTGGAAGTCATCAGCACTGACCATCGATAGGAGTTAAAAGTGGAAAGGACACTGCATTTAGCAGATCCTGTTCAACAGCTCAAGAGTTTGCCTCATGAGCATTTCAGTTTAGATAAGATCTCCCCAACCCTGTGCTTTAACCTCACTATTTGCAAAATAAAGAAAACTGAATATTACACATCTGAGAAAGAATTGCACTAATACTCTCATGATCGCTATCATTAATGGTGATAGTATTTATATTTATGGTAAAAGATATGGGGCTTCATTTTAGGTTCTCAGTCATGATTCCCAATTCTAATTACTTTTTAACCAGAAGCCAAATTAACTACATGCATGGCCATAAAGATTATGTTTTCAAATATGTAGACCTAGGGGATTAACTTATACAGTTTTACTTAGACTGCTGGATGCCTTAGTTTGGGGTTACTGTTTCTGTGATGAAACACCATGACCATTTCAAGTTTGGGAGGAAAGGGTTTATTTGGTTTACACTTCCGTACTGTAGCCCATCACTGAAGGAATCATGGGAATAACTCAAACAGGGTAGAAACATGGAGGCAGAAGCTAATGCAGAGGCCATGGTGGGGTGCTGTTTATTGGTTTGCTCTCCATGGCTTTCTGAGTCTGTTTCTTTTTAGAGAACGAAGTGACACCAGGGATGACATTATCCACATGACCTGGGTGCTCACACATCAGTCACTAATTAAGGAAATGGCCTTCAGCTGCATTTTATGAAGGCCTTTTCTCAATTGACCTTCCCTCCTTTCAGATAATTCTTGTGTCAAGTGGACATAAAACTGTCCAGCACACTGGACACTACCAGGCCCACAATCTCAAGATGTCTGACCTCCCATCCATCTTCCATTAGACAAGCTTAGTGCATTATTTACATTTTTGTTCCACTTTCCCACCAAACTTGGAGCATGCTGTCCATTGCTTTAGTCTTTAGATTTAGCACACTGAGACATATTTCACATATGTATGTGTTTGTTAATATACTCAGAATAATTTATTAAGTGTCTTGTCTATACCAGGCATGCCTCTGGGACTGAAAGATTCAGCAGTGAAGGTATCAGACAAAAATTGTTACTTTTCCTAGAGTTTATTCTCTCCTGGGGAAACAAACTATAAACAACATAAATAAAATATGAGCTATCAACTGGTAATAAAAACTAACATGGAAAATAAAGCCCAATGTAGACAGAAAATGTTAGGCTACTGAAGTTACAGACACAGTGACCAAAGGAAACTTAAGTAAGAAAACACCATTAGAATTAAGATATAATGTTTGAGATTGAAACATGGGGTCCTCTTGGTGAAAGCTCTCTTGGCGGAGGACATGGGCAGGCCATGGACCTGGTGAAGGACACATGGCTGTCAGTGTTCACACAAGAGGCAGGTGTGGACTGGAAAAAGCAGGGGAAGTCCCGCGAGAGGAGGTGAGAGAAGCAGCAGAAAGAAGATTGCATAGCTCCATTCCATGGAAAGGCTCAGGAGTTTACTGAGCCAGAGCAAAGTCAAGAGCTATGATCAGAAACGGCATCTCTCTCATGTTCATGACACCACATTTTTCATGTTTTAAAAGGGACATAATACTTTGTCATCATTTGTGGTCAGATGACTTCATGAAGGGACATCATTTAGAAGGCATTTCTTATTTCAAAGAAATTACAATGGGAAAATGTCTTAAGGTCAGTCAAATATATTTTTATTGGTGCTTGAATTAACTTTTTTTTAACATTAAATTTTACAACTGTGTTTGTAATTTTACACTCTATTTTCCTAAGAGCATATTTTATATATGTACATATTCTCTCTCCCTCCCCCCCCTCTCTCTCTCTCTCTCACACACACACACACACACACACACACATATATACATATACATATATATACACACTTATATGTGTACGCACATTTTTAATTCTATATTCCCCAAGGGGGATTTATTTGGTGGTGAAATTCATGGTGTGCTTTTTTCTTGTTTGCTTTGTTTGGTAGAATTATCTCAATGATACCACTAATCACTTCATGAGTTTCTGGACTCATTTAGGTAATTTTTTAGCTGAATCCTAGGGGAACTGTCTCACAGATTGTTAAGTGAATGGCTAATAATGATAGGCGATGGGTGCTAACAGCTACACCTGAAGTAAAGCTGTTAAAAGACCAAACACAAGCGGGATCCATGCCTGTGAGATGGGGCTTTGAGGCTGCTAGCCTTACTTTGAGATTCTGGCTAGATTCTTCCCAGCTGCAGAGCCATACCGATAATAAACAAATATTTATGGTTCAGAGGTCCACTCACCAACTGTGACCATATTCTCTTCAGCTTCGCTTTGTGGTCTACATAATACTATACACATGTATGGGATGGCTGTCAAGGAGACTCTCCAGAAACTGGCTCCAGGAAACAGTATTTCACTCTTATGTTTGTCCTTTCTCCATTTCTTGTGAAGGTTAAAATGTTACCACTGCTATACCCAATTTACAGCAAAACTGTCTTCCGTCCCTCTGTACACCGCTGCATTAAAGCTCTCGAAACAGTTAGTTTGAGATGGTCTACCTCTGTGTAAGGTCTACTGCCGTTTTAGAGAGGAGTTCTCTTCTGACCTCAGGGGCAAAGTCAGGAGCATCACAATTAAGAGAGTTGAGAGAGGCTTCGACTTCCAGCTGAGTCCTGCTACTATCTATTATAAGTTATGTGATACCGTAAGGCTATTTGAGGGAGTCCTAGCCCCTCCATCCATAAGACAAACATAAAAATAATAGCACTTATTTCATAGGAATTTTTTAAAATGCAAAACACTGACTTACAATTTGCCTACTAGATGTTTGTTCTTGACATCACTACCAAAAACATCACACCACCAGCATTAGCTGCTACAATGGACACAGGCATCCTTTTCTTTTCTGGCACTTTGGTCTCTGGCAATGTGTCGTCATCCTTCTGCCAATATCTGGGCTTTACTTCAATCACGAGTGCTGCCTCTAACCTTTTCTTTACAGTGTGGAGGATGACACATATGCTTTAAATAACTATGGTCAATTCTTGCTGTTTTTGCTTGTTGCTCTTGCCAAGTTCATTATTTACGTTTGTTTCTTTTGTATTGCTTTGAGTTCATTATTTCAGTTGGAAAAAAGAAAAGAAAAATAAGAATATTTCTGCAAAGTGAATCATCCTCCCATGATTTCAACTCAAAGAATCGCTACTTAATAAGAAACTCAAGACACCCAATTCAAAGAATCCTCTGCACTGCATCGTATGTTCTAATCCTGCATGAGAATGTAATGTAATCAGAGGCTCTTCCCCTGAGTTTCTCAGTGGACTTTGATTTTCTCACTTCTCTTTTGAGACTGGGTCTTCATGTAGTCTATCCTGGCAGAGATGGCTTTGAGCTCCTGCTGCCTTCACTTTGTTCCTGTATTCTCAAACCCGGTTTATATAGTTCTAAGGATCTAAGTCAGGGCTTTGTGCTTTCTAGGGAAGCACTGCATGAACTGAACTACAATCCAAGCCCCTTATTCTTGCTTTATTTCAAAGAGCAGGTGTTCTGAGTCTGCCATCTGTCTGGATTCTGATAGAACATAGACCTATCAACAAACATCAACAAATTGGAGAAAATAGGATGTGTTTGAAAACCACAATGCCAATGTAGCCCTTCCTGTGCACTGGTGTGCTCCGTACTAACAACAGGCAGGCTCTGCTAGCTGTTACTATGTGGAATTCAGTTCATACTCTCGATTGCAGAATAGTGCAGAAAAGCCTGGGATGGATCAGACTGAACTTTTCCTAACTGTTCTTTTCACAAATACTTGTAGCAATTGGCGCTCTGTCAGGTGAAACCTGAAAAAAACAAGCAATTACCAGCAAATTGTTCTAAGACAAAAATAAAAAATAAAAAGAGTGCTAATAGAATACTGGAAGGTAATGAGAAAGGTTTATATTTAATAGGAAAGCTAATGGGTAATTTCTAGCTTCAGTTTTATTCAGCTAGAAATTAGCCACAGAGTTAAATGAAACTCATTAATACCAGGACACAAAACAAGATCTTCTACTAGTACATACCTGTAGAAATAGTAACAATAGCAACAATGAAGATTGCCATTGGGCATTGTTTTAAATTATATGCTTTGCATATATTATCGCAGTTTATATAAACATACTGTAAATTAGGTTTTCTTATCTTTCTATCAGAGCTGGAAGCCAGGGAGAAAAAACTAGCAGGTTACATGATGGGTGATATACCAGGGTTTAAAGTAAAAAATCTAACATGCATGTGTTCTCTCTATGCCTACAAAATATGACCATGCATTGGCCTTGCTTGCCTGTGACTTTCATAGGTGACATACTTCAGCTCTCATTCTCAAAAAGATTGTCATCTGTAAAGATAGAGATATGTAAAGCGAACCAAAAGCTATGAGTAAAATGAAGAACATAATACATTTGTCATGAAGGGAAGTATTCAAATGAATTTAAAGATGCAGGGTAGAAGACTAATTCTGGTTGTGGGGCAGGTGCTATTTAGAGCATTTATTTACTGGGCCTAGGTGAGGTTCCAGCATGAACACAGACATTATGCTTCAGTGAGACAAACAAGGGAGAGATGATGGTAGAATTTGGAGTGGACAAGAAGAAACATTAGAAATGTAATAAAGAAAGTAGATTGAAGAATGGAAGGTAGACATGACTAGGTTTCAAATGAATTCTGCAGGGGTAAACACTGAAGGCTTTGTTCAGTGTTTTGTTTTTAAAATTTATTTATTTATTCACTCACTTTACATCCCAGTCATAGCCCCCTTGTTAGTCCTTCCCTCTTTCCCTCTCCTGCCCTCCCCACCTGTTCCTCCAAAAATGGGAGTCCCTCACCCACCCTCCCACCCCAGCGCATCAAGTCACATCAGGACCAAGAGTGGATGTGTTTTAAGTAGATGAAACAAGGGTGGCAAAAAAAGACAGGAGGGAGGAGAGAAGACAAGGAAAGAGTGGGTTGGAAATAGGAACTCAGAAAATTATCAAGCTGAGGAACAGAGCTTCTCTCACTCATTCACCCACTTAATCACTCACTTATCCTGTGATAGTCACTCAGCATCCATCCTGTGTACATTAGGTACTAATGGATGGAGAGAAGCAAGCAGGCATCCTTACGAACTTCTGCTGAGAGGAGAAATACAAAGCAAGTGGTTAAAGAAATGTGAACAGTAATCCATGTGGAGTGGTCAGCACAGGATCACAGACACACACTTACTCTGGAGTTTCGTAAGACCTGTGGGTGGCTCTTTATTGCTGGGATCTAGGACAGGAGTATGAGAGTGTTTCAGGGTGGCTGTGAAATCTTAAGATGCCTGGAGGTGTTTGGATTGTAATAGAAGTGTCCCCGAAAGAGCTTAACAAACAGATTCTTATGATAGCAGGGAAGGTAGAGACCGAATGCTGGAAGGCAGAAATGGGAGAGTCTAGATAATGGGCACCAGAAGAAAAGTCCAAGTTGTTTACAATGTGAAATGGAACAGCAAGTGGGGTGGGGCAAGAAATGAGGCATGTCAACGGTAGTAATGTGGTCATTCTCCCACACTGCCCTTCTTAATTGTGAGTCCCAGTGTTGGATAGTAAACTAAGATCCATTCATTTATAAGGTGATGTTAAATGCCAGAGAAGGGAAGGCAAGAGAACTCAAGAAAAGAAATTTCAAAAAAAGAAAAGAAAAGAAAAAAGAAAAAAAGAAAAAGAAATTTCAAGATTACATCTACAGATTGAAGTTTCCAAATGAACTCTGGGTACTAATTTTGGTAGCTTTGTCAAACTGGTGAGTAATTGGTTCTGCCATCTTGATTGTGTATAAGCAGAGGTGAATATTTAAGTAGTAAAATAACAAAGTTAAAGAAAGGGGGTAACACTACTATGGGAACCACCCAGAAAAGGGTTTTTCATGGTAGAGCAGCAAACACAGAGCTTCACCCTGAAGAGATACACCTCCTTCACAGAATAGTTATCACTTGGATAGAAACAATTCCCCCAAAGACCCATGAGTTAACACTTCCACGTGTTCCAGGAGGTGGTGAAAGCTTGGAGTAGGGGACTAATGAGAAGTTAAGCCAGTGGGGACATATACTTAAAGCAGATATTAGGACCTCTGTTCTTACTTTTTCTCCCCTTCCTTCTCAGTTGCCATAAAGTGAGCATCCTTCCCCTCCTCAGGACATGGTGTTCTGTCTCACCACAGACCCAGAGGGAAAAGGTCACATGACTGTGGATAGATGTTTTTGGAAAAATTGGAAAACTGGACAGCACACAAAGTTTTTCATTTGATATTTTCACTCTTGAATCCTGTTATAATTTCTTCTAGAATTAACAACAACAAACACACATTAGTGGAACTCATTTGGACATTATCAAAACAATGGTTCTATAAAATAAATGTTCATATCATTAAAACGGGTTCCGTTTGTTGACTGTAACCTCTTCTGGTGTAATCATTTGTTTTGAATTATTACAGAATCAGGGTTATATGAAAATTGTAAATATTTTACCTTTTCTAAGTAATTGGAATGCTATTCATATTTAAGGAAATAGAATCTTTAAGTCTCATAAACCTACAATAGAATCTAGCCAGTTTGAGAAATATAAATATATTCAGAAAACTCTCTATGCATAGTGACTAGGGTACAAGAAATGGGTTGCAAGAGTAATTTAACTTGGTCTATTCAAAGCCCCAAAAGAAGCCCACTGTGGTAGTCCAAAGCATCCTGCCTCAAATGCCAGTGGTGCTAACGGTATCTTCAAATGAAGGTCTGGACCTTAGTCAGACAGGACTCTGACAAGATAAACAGAAATCCTGTTACTGGGGAAACAAAAAACTAAATGCAGCATTCATAGAAATCTCATAAGGCAGGTTTCTGTTCACCAGGAAAGCCACTACTTCCCTTCTCTGGCCCCAAAGACAACTACCTTGGGCAAGGGCATCTACTCTCTGA